>NC_056736.1:267887385-268187385 GCF_019279795.1 Protopterus annectens | reverse complement strand
TCCAAGAGGGAACCATACCAGATATATGGAAAGTCTCTCATATCATCCCCCTTCACAAAGGAGGTAACTCATTAGACTACACTAACTTTAGACCTATTGCTCTACTGTCACCTCTAGCTAAGATTATGGAAAAATGTATCCATCAGCAACTTGTACAGTATCTCTCTTTACACAACATAATAACCAATTGTCAACATGGCTTTAGACCCCACCATAGCACCTCCACTGCCCTCCTTTCCTTTGTTGATACCATCAACAACTATCGTAACTCCAATCTTTTCACCTCTGCTCTATTCATTGACCTCTCCAAAGCTTTTGACGTGGTGAACCATTCTTCCCTTATTAACATCCTTGAATCCCTCTCATTTGATAACCTGGCTTTAAAATGGTTTACTTCCTATCTTAGCAACAGACATCAAGCCGTTCGTTGGGACAATCACATTTCTTCCTTATTGCCTGTCTCTATTGGAGTCCCACAGGGCTCCATTCTAGGCCCTCTTCTCCCTTTACATAAATGATCTCAACACTGTAATCCCTCAAGCTACCTGCATCCAATATGCTGACGACTCCACTATTATCTGTTCAGCATCTACCTCTTCAGAACTACTGTCTCTAACTCAAACTACTTTCAACACTGTAGAAAATTGGTTTACTAGACGGTACCTCCTCCTCAATGCTAAAAAAAACAAACTTCTCCTTTTTACTCCTACCACTCGAGCCTCCCCATTAAACTTCAACATCCTATCTAATGACACCACTGTCATCTCCCCTGACACAACAACTAAACTGCTAGGAATAACCATTGACAACAATCTCACTTTTGATCAACATATCAATAACATCATCAAAACTGTTAACAAAAAAATAGGATCATTATACCGCATTAAACCATTTCTTACACCTGCTTCTAGAGCAACTATCGCCCACTCCCATCTGATATCTACTCTCTTTTACGCCTCACCTATTTTCACTAACCTTAAAAAGACTAACCTAAATAAACTAGCAACTTGCTACAATAGTATTGCCCGTTTTGCTACTAGTAACCCTTTTAGAACACATCACTGTCATAACCTAAAACTCCTAGGCTGGCTTGAGCTACAAAACTGCATTATGATCTCACAACTTACCATTGCCCACAAGATACTTTACCAACCTGGCAACACCCCTATACTTTCTCAACTTTTAATCCCCTATAATAATCTTACCTCCCTTCGATCTTCCGCTAAACTCATGACCAAATCTGTAAAATCCTATAACTTAGCTGGTGACTCTCTATTCACCAATACTGTAGGTAGGACATGGAATCAGCTACCCTCTGATATCACTCTAATCCCCTCCTTACGACTCTTCAAACAAAAATCAAACTGCACTTCCAAAATCACTGGCTTTGCTCCTGTAGGACTCCTGACTAAGCTTCTTCATTCCCTTCTCTACCATAACTTTTCTCTGTTTTACTAACCAGAAATACACATTCTTCTCTTCACCCTCTTGCTCTCCTCTCATGCTCTGTCCCACTTCACCTTTTCTCTACCCTCTCCTCTTTTCCATCTCCTTCTCCTCTCCTTACTAGACCTTTGTATCTCACTCTTCTCCTCCCTTGCATTTCTTCTTTACCTCTTCATATGTCCTGTATTAATTCTTTTTACCAACAGTTTATCAAAAAATTTGCTAATCCTTAGCTTTTTTATTTGTGACGCTTCAAATGACCTAGTATACTTTTTATTAGCATGCCTTAGCTATTTGTTGTTGTTGTTGTTATTTGTTATTGTGACTCTTATTACAAAAGGTATATCCTTACTGTACCTTTATTATATGTCTCAATTTAATTGATTTATGTGAGGAGCTTTTCTCCCCGGGCCTCTACTGAAAATGGACATATATCCAGTTAGACTAGCCAGTTAACAAATGTAAAATAAAATAAAAATAAAAAATAAAATAAATAAATATTTTGAAAAGAAATTTATTTATACAACTAGTTTTTTTTAGGAATAATGTTATATTGTATAAACGATTTATTGATGACCTTATTTTCATTTGCAAAGGTGATGTTAATGAGTTTTTTGATTTTTTTTTTGATGCTCTTAACGTCAATGAACATGGTCTTACATTTTCTTATGAGTTGAATAGGGAAAAGATTAATTTTTTGGATTTAACATTATATAGTATTGATGAAGTTATAGGATATAGGCCTTTTACAAAATCAACTTCTGTTAATATGTTTTTACATGCCATTAGCATGCACCCTAGTCATTTATTGAGTTCATTGCCTCTTGGTGAATTCAAGAGGATTTATGGTCATACTAGTGATAAAGATGAAAAAATGTATGAATTAAAGTTTTTTCTAGGTTAAGTGAAAGGGGTTATGATGAGGCATATTTATTGAAATGTAAAAACAAATTATTAGGGAATAGTAGAGGTGAATCCTTTACTCATGTGAGAAATATGGGATGTAGTAATAGGACCTATGTAAAAACAGAAATTGATGATGAGAATTTTCACCATTTTCAAATGAATTGATGTATTTGGTTAGAAGACATTGGCACATTATTAGTGAAGATGAATCTATAGGTTTTTTGTTTCCAGAACATGTCACATTTTCTTTCAGAAGGGGAAAGAATTTGAAAGAATTATTAAATTATAATTTTGTTGAGGGAAACAATCAATCTTCATCTCATGGTATATTACCATATGGTACTTTTCCATGTGGTTGTTGTGGCATTTGTAATAAGGTCAAGAATTTGAATGTTATTAATGGTATCACTTTTGCCCCAAAATTTCGTTTTAACTGCAGGTCTACGGGGGTGGTCTATATTTTGGGCTGTTCATGTGATGATGTTTGGTATATATAGGACAAACTAAACGTATGGTCAGGATTCGTATTTTGGAACATTTAAAAGATATTAGACATAATAATGTGACCAGTCCTGTTGCCAAACATTTTCATGAAAAACATGACTGTTCTCCCAATAGTTTAAAAGTTTGTGTTCTTGGAAAGCCTTTTCTTCCCAGAGGGGGGTGATATAGTAGCTAAGTTATTGGAATTAGAAACCAGGATGATTTTAAAATTTAAAACTTTAAAGCCTTTTGGTATGAATCAGGAATTAGCCATATAATAACAATATATTAACATAAGAATAATCAAAACATGGATTTTATATAGTAAGATTCATTCATTTATTTCAGTTATTTAGGTTATTTTTGTATATTTATTGACAATTACTGTGGTCACTTTAAATGATGAATTGTTATTTAATTGATTAATTAATTGAATAATAATAGCTGTGCTTTGTTGTATATATATTGCTTCATTTTTGAAATGAATTGTGACCCATGAAGGCGAATTGCCGAGGTACCAGATCATTGTAATTAAAGACATGCTGGTCTAGTTCCGTTTTGTTTGTGTATCTACTCGTTTCTGCACTTCTTTTGTGTATTTTGAAACTAAGAAATCATGCTAACAAGTAGTATGACATTTCATAGGTGGATTTTCTTTCATTTTTACATATAATGCAGTTAGTATTTCATTAGTACTATTAACACACATAAAATAGATGTTTAAATCTGATTCTCCATCCATTAAAAATATACATGGGTTAATTCAACACAAGTGGTTCAGGCCATTGCTCTTGTGGCAAAATAACCTGACACCCATTGTTAATGGTTGAATATATTAAATGCCTAGCAGTACAGCTACATATTATACTCAAAATATGATTTCTTGATTTCTATCAAGTCCTGATCCCAGAGTGGAGCTTTTCATTGAAATTCAAAACCAAAAAGGTACAGACTTCAAGCCCTGGATGATGTGAAGACAATCCCCCTACCAACACAATCCCCTTGCAGGAGGACACCCCCTGTATATTCTTACTAAATATAACCTTCTATGATGTCTCACATCTCTAGGGCAAATTGCCATGTGTCTCTGAACTGGTCTACAGCAGGACTAGGGCTAGGAGAAATGCAAAATCTTCATGAAACGATATGGTAGAAAACACTCTGGAAAACAGACTGAGGGAAGATAGTCTGTTTATTCTTCATATAGCTAAGTGAAATGAAATAAGCCAAACACAGGAAGGAACATTCATATCTTGTACTTCAGATGCGATGAAGTCATTAAGACAAATATCCACCTACATAAGAAAAGGAAAAGGACTTTCAAACAAGACCACCAGTTTCTACTTGACAAAGTGTGGAAAATAGCACCAGCAGGGATAAGCTTGTCAACTATAAATATATTCACATTTCACTGCAAAGTTTCAAGAGAGTGGATTTCTTGTAAAGACTACTTTCCCTACTGAAGTCCAAGGAACAAGGAACATTTTTCAGAAACATTCCCAAGCCAAAACCTTGTGCATACTCGCAACGGGTTTGAACTCTCATTTATTTATTTATTTATTTATTTGCATTTGGCTGCCAGTAAAGTCTGACTCGGCAAAGTCGCTTTTCAGCCAAGGACCAGGGAGAAAAGCTCTACATTACGTACATTTACATGAGCTGACAGTAAAAGTGTGATATATAACATTCATAACTGTATAACTTAGATGATCACCAAGTTATATACACTGTATAGAGCATTATGATCAGGTCTCCAGTCATAACCCATTTATTATCTGTTCAAGACATGGATGGCAAGAAATTCACATCAAGAGTGAAGCTCAAGAGGTACATTTTGCCATCCATATACAGAACAATTAAATAAGGGTTATGATCAGAGACCAGAGTTCTACTACACAGAGTGACAGATATGTGTTTTCATTTTTTTATCTGATTTTAAACTAATTTTAACTGTCTGTATCTGCTTTAGTTGCAGTCTAGTGCATAGCTGCACTGCATTTTGTTACTTAAGTGGTCTAACTGTTGATATTCATCCTAGTTTCATTCTTGTGTGCTGTGAGTATGTCAGGCTAGTTCAGGACTTGTCCTTGCATTGGGATAGTTCCAGGCTAGTCAGCTCACAGCTAAGGGTGTGAAAATTCCAAAGTTGCTGTTTACTGTGTTTTTTTAATTACTGTTGCATTATAATAGTTCTAGTACACACACAAAGTCAGATGTTTTCATTTCTTGATCTGATTTTAAATTAATTTTAACAGTCTATCTGTGTTATCTAAGGTATTTACGCCTATATTAGCAATTCCAGTACATAGCTGCACAGCATTTTTGCTGTTTTAAGTGGTCTGTTGTTATTAAGCCCTGGTTTCATTCTTGTGTACTGAGTTCATGTCAAGCTAAGTCAGGACTTGTCTTTGTATTGGGACAGTTCCAGGCTAGTCAGCTCAGAGGTGAGGCTCTAATTGTTCTTCCCTCTCACCCACCCTGTTGTAGTTATGTTCTTATACCCAGTGTATATGTTGTTGCCTGCCCATTATGATAATTTGACAACATAATTCTCTCCCCTCCCCATTTAGTGACACATAAGTATTACTTTGCAAAGTATCGCCCCTTAAACTACTCACCATTCTAAAAGACCTTTGATAATATTGAGTGTACTGTTATTGATTGTACTGATTTTAGTATCAAATGAGTGAGGTTTTTTTTTTTACAATAGTTAGTTTACTGGTTCTTGCTGGTGGCAGAAGAAGGATTCCAGGCTAGTTGTTTTGTATTGACATTTAAATACTCAGTAGCAAGTTCACCCAAACATCATTCTAAAACTGAACTCATAACTGTTATAGTTACCCCTGCCCCCAGAGTCATTCTTCTTGGTATCATGGACAAGCACTTCCCACAACTTCTATAGCCAGCCTAACTGAGATGGATATCTCGAAACAATGTAAGAATTATCTCATGTGGATCTGATGATCGTCTATTACTCAAACAACATAACACAATGTGTGAGAGGGATATACATATATAATATCCTTGGAAGAAAAAAAATCTCGCACACAGTAAACTCAGATACCAAAATCATCAGAAGTACACTACACATTACACCTCTCCAAGACCATCACAGTGCAAATAATCCATCACGTGCTGAGGTTCTAAAGATTAAGTTTCCTAAACCTCAAAGACCTCAGAGAACACAGGCACAAAGCATACTCTGTGTATTAAACCTTCTTCTTCACACAGCACAAGGAGTCCCAAAGTCTCAGAATATGAGCCCATAAGGCAGGCATCGATCCAACCAAACATTCTTGTTATATGTGGATCTATTATAAGACATACACATGTGCTTCTTACCAAGCTGAACAAGGAAAGAGTGATGGTTAGTTGCTTGTTTGTTGTAAGGGACTGCCAGATCATTCATGCACTCAAGTCCTTGAACAACAAGTACTGGTATGACTATCTCATAGTTCATGCCACTGTCAGTGACTTGAGGTGTGTCTCCCTGGATTATATAAAGAGAGACATGCTGGAGCTCTCAGACTGTGTGTGTAAGGCAGATATGAATCTAGCATTGAGCGGCATTCTACCTTCACTAAGGATGATGTCCTGATATGAGCAAAAAATAACTGACTTAGTTTTTGGTGTCATTCAAAGGGGGTCCAATAGTTGTCATCCTAGGATGATATGATCAACAGACCTCTCTGCTTCACCAGGGGTGGCCTGCCTCTGTCCCCTCTAGGATTTCAGTTATAGGCAAAGACATTGTCCACCCCAAATGCCTTTTTTAGGCAATGCCCACCTGATAAACCTACCAACATAACAAAGCAAGCAAAGGAAAATATGAAGGAGTTACTGATCAATGCTAGGAGCCTGAACAGGAAATTCCACTCCATACAAGCCCTTCTAACCCTGGAAGATATTGATGTATTTGTAGTGACTGAGACATGGTTTAAAATATCAGAGAGCACTTTGACTGTGCATGGCTGTAATGCCTACCACATGATTAGACCAGCTACTATACGGAGGGGAAAAAAGGTGGAAGTGTATCAATCTACATCCAGAAAAGACTTACAACAAGGCTGGTAAAGCAGCATGATGCACTACAGCTTCTCCATGTCAAATAACCACCAGAACAGTCCTGTACCACATATTAGCTAGTTATAGAACTCCCTCTATGACAAAACAAAGCCACAATGCCCATCTATCTATAATCACTCAGTATTAAACCCAATACCATTTTGCTAGGTGATATAAACTATCAAACATTAGACTGGGAAATCTGCACCACCATTAGTGCACAAGCACAGAAATTCCTGGACTTTGTCAATACAAATGCCCCGGATCAGAGTACCCACTAGAGGGAAAGACATCTTGGATCTTGTCCTTACCAATATGGGAGCATCTTGCACCATCTTTCACATATCTTCATCACTTGCTAGGTCTGACCATAAAGCAGTCTCCTTCAAAATAAAACTGAAACCAGAGATCTCTTTCACCCAAGATACCTTTAGAAATTTATTTAAAACAAAATACCTACCCCTAAGTGATACATTGACAAGCTTCAAATCCCCGCCAAACCTAGTTAACTCCACTGAATATGCAGAAATGTATACCACCATACTATACCAGTATGTACACAGCTGCATAGATGTAGCTGTACCCCACTGGAACAAGTGCAGGGCAAACCCTAGAAACAAACCCATGTTTTGGAACCATAATATCAGCAAGCTTTATAATAAAAGGAAAAGAATTTTGACCAAAAGTAAGAAGATTAATTCCCAGAATGTTAGAGCCCCTGTCACTGAAATAAACAAACAACTCATGAGTTTAATAAAATCCACCAAAGCCAAATCTGATGATAAAATAGCTACCCAAGCCAAAGACAATCACAAGGCATTTTTAGTTATGTTCGTAATCTCAAAAGCACAATGAAGCAATGCACTGAGATGATTGTGAACAATGTTACCTACTCTGAGGCTGAAGGTATAGTGAACCTTCTGACCAATAAATTTAGTTAACTTTAACCCTCTCTCCACTCCAGCTGTCCCTCAAGATACATCTGAAACTAGCTCACCTCTGGCTATCACACAGGACCAAGTTCTAGATATGCTATCAAAAGCTAAAAATACTACATTGATCAGTGCTGACAATATCCCTGGATGCATCTTAAATAGCATGAAGTATGATTTAGCCACACCCCTAACATCACTGTTCACTTTCGGCCTCCATAAAGGTTTTGTACCAAGTAAATGGAGAATAGCCACAGTTATTCCCCTGCTCAAGAGAGGACCTTCCAGGAACCCAGGCAATTACAGACTCATAAGAATGAAAAGCTTCATATGCAAAGCCATGGAAAGACTTAATCAATCAGGACATAAGGAGCCTCTAAACACTGGACCCATCTCAGTTTGGATTCATCAAGAGTAGGTCAACCTGATGGATTTTTTGAAAAAGCCACCAAAACAATGGATGAAGGCAAAATGGTACACACTATACACCTCAGCCCAGCCAAAGCCTTTGACACAATTCCCCACTCAGGTGCAGTAGAAAAGCTAAAGAAGCTGTGAATAACCCTTTTTGCCACACTCTAGATTGCCACCTGATTCATAGTTAAGATGCAGATAATCAAAATAGAGGAAATTACCTACACAAAGAGACTAGTCATCAGTGGAGTCCCCCAGAGTTCTGTGGTGGCAACTTTCCTACTTGGCATTTCATTTTCTGAAGTAAAAGCCAATACTGAAGGGCTCTGGCTGAATACGTTTTCAGATAACTGTAAGCTACGAGCAGTCATTGAATCCCCAAATGACTTAGTCATCCTGCAGGAAGGTTTGTCTCAAATAAATAGTTGGTGTCAAAATCATGGTCTAAAGCTAAACGCCAAAAAATGCATTACTGTATCCTTTGGGAAGTCATCTACCCCTAAAAACTGCCACATTGACAATACTCGGGTCTATATTAGTTGATTGAACGTTTAGTTAATCAAATAACTAAACATCGATCACTGATAATCAAACACACAAAACCGCGAATGGCAGTTTCCACTCAGGGAAACAAGTCGTTTGGCTGTTCTGCAGAATTTGCCCTTTCTTCAATGTGGAGCGATCTCGGAGTTGGTATATTTAGTTAGGGGGGAGTGTGGGGGACACAGCCCCCCACTTCATTTGTGTTTTTTTTTTGTTGGGCAACAGCATTGTTTCCCTGAGTGAAAACTGCCATTTAATGTTTTGTGTATGCGATTATTAGTGATCGACGTTTAGTTATTTGCTTAACTAAATGTTCGATCATCTGATATAGACACCAATACTCCACTAAGAGCTGACCCAGAATTTGGGAAATTATGAGGATAGTCCGTCTATATTGCACCAGTTATAAACAAAGGGGTTGTGTTAGACCTAGGGATGTCATTGCCCCTCTTTACTCTGTCTTCATTAGGCCAGGCACATGTAACAACTGAGATATCTTACTAAAAGATTACAAGGCATAAAGAACTTGTCCAAAGCCCTGTCACTATACTCGGTATTCTACAGATTGCTAAGAGATGACCTGTGTCTGGCATACAAGGCATCCTCCGATCCATTACTGATAGATTTACTGCATATCAGTAAGTCAAATGGCCTCAGAAATATCCCGTCTATGGATCATCAACCAAATCATTTAGAGGGACAGGTATATTTTGCAGAAGATACTGCTGTTGTGGAACAGACTTCCCATCCACATAAAACAAAGTACATCCCTGTCCATTTTCAAGTGCAACTTAGATCTATGGATGGGAAACAGAAATTTTACCCCAGAACTGCCCCTGTACTACTAATGGACAGAGCCAGCTCCTAAATGCTTTATTCCAGGCATGAGCCCCCTCAAATTATCTATGGGATGATCATAGTTATTCATATTAGGAGTATTGTATAGTATATAATATATAATATATAATTATTGACCATGGGATGGGTAAGGCCAATCTATAACAAAATGTGATAAGTTATTTCAAGCACAAAAAAGAGAAAATGGCCAGGCTTAAAATGACCTGCAAGGGCAACTTGCTTGGTACTTACCTATGAACATATGAACCTATAACCCAGTCATATTTCTTTGTAGTGTATGGGCTTTTATCTGTTCCATGAACTACAAGTCACAGAAAAAAGGGGGAAGTGAGCAAAGTGAAACCAGTACAGGGCTTTGTACTACTGATATCAAACATACAGTATCATATCTGTAAGTTTCTTTGCTTAAGAAACAAAATCTTAAAAAAGTTAACAGAATAATGGATTTTGTGTAATTATTATGCATGAAATACTAATGTCCAACATTGCTGACTGTGTGTTTTGAAGAGCAAAGTGTTTTTCTGGCTTTGAAACCTGGTAAGCACTTTGTGCTGCCTCTGATAGCAGAATAGTTGAGAGTCTGTTTACTTAAGAAAAATAAATAAATAATACTAAAAAGTTAATATAAGAATATACTTTGCACTAATATTCATTCTGTGAGGAATAAGATGTGTGAAAATCTAATGTCTGACATTACTGATTGTCCATAAAAATAATTATGGACAGTCAGTGGGTAGTGTTAATTATCTAGTATGATACTAGTGCTTAACAAAACTTGTTAAGCACCTTTCTGATATCAGGAAGGTACTTAACAAGCTTGTATTTTAATTGATTTCATAGCTTAATCAAGGCACTTCATGCAATACATACTATTTACAGCATGTTATGCTCAGCCACTGCTATACAACATAGCATATGCAGCATGTTAAGCTGATATACAGCAATAGAACAGAGTTTACAGTACAAGTATACACTCCCACAGTACTTTAGCATACAAACAGCAAATGAGCCATATGCATATTTTATCCATACAGCTCAATTCACTTTAGAACCATAACCAGGAGATTTTTATAGTAAAGGTGTGAGAGTTTTGTGATATTTGTTTGATTTGGCTGCATGAGGAGGAGACTTTGTATGGGGGTTGGTACAAGAGCAGGTATATTTAGTTTATTTGTACACCTTCATTAAGGTTCTAAATTATAGCCAGAACAAGATTTATAATAAGAAGAGGTCTTACTATTGAGATTTATACAAGTGCAAGACCACCTTCTTAAGAGATACATTGTCAAACAGATTTTATGTTGTAGACTTGATGAAAAGTTTCTGATATCTTTTAGGATCAAGTTCACAGTTTAGTAACATATAACGAGTGCACATAATCACTATTATTATTTTTAGATTTTTGAGTGTTGCTGATTCCGTGTTAGCGATAACAAACAAGACTTTTAGGAATCTGAATCTATTTGCAAGACTTTTAACTGCATAGCAGTTTTATTCAGGTCTGTTTGTAGAATTACCTTAATATATTTTATTTATATAACAAAGGCATACAATATTGCAAACAGAAAAAAATTCTGATGTTTTATAAAAACAACACTGTATTAGCTAGGTGTTTTTATTTTTGGGATATTACTGAACCTAAAAAGCCTAGGAAGGGGGCAAGAGATACTGCACAAACCACACTTATGCTTCCCTTTGTTAAGTAACACTTTAATTGCCCTCCTAAGGCACCAGGGGCATATTTACTGCCAGGAATTGGAATTGCCATCATTATCTTCTTAACTACTGCTTAGTCTCCACTAACAATACACAGTCTTCATTCTTGATTGGACCCATCACTATCGTATAAATGAAAAGTTTAGGAACCTACTTCTTTCAGCATCCATAAGCAACTATATCATAAACAAATAAATAAATAAGTAGTTAGTCACCTGTGCTCCTGGATCTTTATATACAAGATATATAGTAACGTTTTTTTTTTTTTTGCTCATGTGCCTTCTGTAGCATTGTTTACATAGTTATAGGTTCATAGGTTCATATGAGACTCAAACCCTGTACCTTGTGTTTGCAAGGCAAACACCTTAACCATTAGGCCACTCTTTGCTGGCATTGTCAGGTTACATTGCAGTTATATGTAGCTCATTTGACCAAAAGCATACTATGCAAGTCTGTATCACACCAATACTGAAAAGACCAAGTCTGTACATTGATAGAAAGTGATTTAAGAGTTATAGAGGTACCAGATCTATGAGATATTTTTGTAGAGGGGAGGACCCTTGTGTATCCCCCATGTCTGATGCCATGCCTTATACACACCCAGCTAAAATAGCCCATTTAATTATTCCCTTTCTACTCGGGTTGTGCTGTCTACAAGTTGGAATAATTGATTTGTGGAATGTGGTATGGACAACCTACCATATGTACAACCTACCAGAGTGCGTAAGGTTTGTCTCTTGCAAAAAAAATACTGTGGATAATATTTATCATTTTTGATGAGGAACTTGGAGACTTGGAGCTGCCTCTTTCACTATATTTTTGTGGCTTACTGGATGCTTTAAAGTATGTTGCAAAGGTTTTAAATATGTGTATCATGTGATATGAACTGTGCTCTGTTTTATGCACTGAGATTCCTTTGATTGACATTTTATTTAAGTTTAAGATTTGGCTTCAGTTACCAGAATATGTTTTATCTCAATATTTTATTATTACTCATATTATCTGATGCTACAATTTCCAAATCAACTATTTACACCAGGCAGTAAAACCAGAAATGTATCCCCTTCTATTTATCTGTTACATTAATAATTCCCAAACATTTTAAATATGCCTACATCAGTATCCCACTCACTAGTAACTTGTACTGTAATATGTCCCACTACACCACTTATCATAACATATATCATGGCAGTAATCCATAACTAATCAAAACATGAACTAACAGCAATACCATCTTCAGGCCCACCTGATGCTAAAGGGAAGGATTTAATAGTACCACTGCAGCATCTTACACCCCTGGAAAGAAGGCTACCCTAGCAGATGTCATTTCTGTACCTGTGCATGTTTTTATTTTCTTTAATTGTTTCCAGCACTATGATTATATGCAGCACCAATAATCATTGCTTTTAATTCAGTCTTTACCACTTCACTAGGAGATCACCTAATTCTGGTTCCACTAAACTGTCACAAAGACCTTTTCTCTGTGATGACCCACCACAGGACCAGTGATCAAGAAGCCTCAATCCTCACCACTGGCACCAGTGAGGGACGTACACTGAGAGGCTAGCATGTACACACAGTATTTCCAGATTCAGCTCTCCGCATCAAGGGCAATTTCCCTTAAGAGCACACAGAGACCACAATCAGTCTGGGGCTGGTTTCTCCCTTTCTTCAGATCCCCAATAAGACTCCCCACTGGCCAGCTATAGAGTTGAGATCTCAGCTGAGTGGCCAAGCCAAGACCTCCAGCATCCTTTCTGTCCAACCAGTGCTTTATGTTCCTGACCAAGTAATTGACAAACACACTCTTTGAAGTTTAATTTACACACAAACATACACACCTAGGAAAGGCTGGCACAGGTTTACCAGCTATGCCCCCTTTTGCCTAGACTATAAGGTAGTCATCACTGCCACCAGCCAACTCCTTACCAGCTACTTTAAAGCCCTTAATAAAGGGTGTCCAATCTTACTGTGTAATACTAATATTAATACAAATGGTAGTTTCTGCAAGACAAAGGCTGTTAAGAATGGCCTAAACACTGTCAGCAAATACATATGTAAGTACTCTCAAAACATAAATATCACTTCACAGATCACAATGATAGGTTTAAATATATTTAATAATAAGTAATAAAAGAACAAGACAATACTAAATATAGATTCACAGTGACATCAGAATTCAAAACCACAGGAAATATTTAAAACAACATTGCAGGACAGTCTCAAATAAATAAAGAATAACATCTGAACTACACTTTACTATATTCCTGACTATATCTAAGAGAATTATACTGTTCCCTAGAAACTTACTTCATTAGAGCAAGGCAGATGTAGTGAATGGATCTTGTAGTTGTTGTTAGGTCCAAAACAGAATACAGAATGCACTGTCTCTTTCAGAGAGTTCCCAAATTAATACCTCCAATATTACTGCTGGAATAGCTTGCAGAATGACATAATTTCTTGTCATCTGACTTTATACCAGGTGAAACCCCCACTGCTAGAAGCTGGCAGTATTTAGCATCTACCTGTGAAAATACATAGACCTCAGATATTTGGCAGATGCTAGAAGTCATAAAACAATTGCATTTCTTCATGCTTTCAAACATAGTAATTAGTTCACTCTGAATGCAATACAGAAAGCTTCTCAGCACAGACATTATGTCTGTGGTGTAGTCTATAAAGTAATTTAATTTCAGCTATTTTTCTGAAGTTAACCTTCTGTATTCCAGTTTCCACTGTTAAAATATACACATTTAAACAGTTACAATAGCTCATGTACATTTCTGTTCTATTCCAGTAGGGCACACTGTGGTTACATTTCAAACAGCACTTTGCAAAAATGTTTTCAACACACACTTCTGTACCAGCAGTTTGATATACACATGACATACAGTTCTAATACAGTTGTAACACAATCATCTTATGTAGATCATGCTGATATTCACCAATGACATATAATTATTTACAAAATACCAGATAGCTGTGCTGTCAGTATCTCCCTTTGTCACATTTCCAACCACACCTTTCTTATGTCCACTTCCCAACCACACATCTCTTCTCTCTGTTCTGTTGTATCCTCTGTTCTTATCATCCACAAACCTCTGATCAAATTTCCCTTTCTGTCTGACTCTATATATAATCTATCTCCTGAAATTCCAGTGAGCACGCAATTCTGTACCCCAGCCTTCTTTTTTAGTCTTATAAGGAAAACCATATTGAAGTACATACATGAATGTACTCCTGTATAGCTCCTTCTGAGGTCATATCAATAGTATCTGTAAATCCCATTCTCTGTGATTTACATCAACCATAAAACATACTCCCTTGACACCATGGAAGGAAAAATCCACAAATGCTTAGTTAGTACTTTTCCAAACAGATAAACCATTCTTCCTTACTCCTCCAAGCACTCACATCATAGCAATTAAGTACTCCAACAAAGAAGCACCCATTCCCTCAAACAATAGAATAATCCAGGGGTCTTGGCATACCACTTCTGCTTTCTAAACATTACTTACATCAAATAATGCCTCTCAACGTTTTAGTCAAAAAGAGGGTCTACTCATCTCTCCAACATTAGTAATCTATGAAATTTAGGTTGAAAGGCCTAAGAGAATGGAAAGATAAGAAAAAATAAAGATCTGTCACTGCTCAGTGTTAGCTAGCAGTGTATGTGAGCTGCAAACATAGTGGCTAAAGTGTGGATGAAAATGAGACAGAGAAGAAGAAAAAAATCACTATAGCAAACTCAAATGAATTGCATAATATTTATGAGTCATATCTCTCAACCTCTTAGTGCAAGAAATCTGGACAAAGCCTGACAAAATGGGGAGACAAAGGCCCAAAAATAGGTACATATTTTAAATATTGCTCTTATAAACTTAGAAAGCTGCTAGAGTAACAGAGTTTGTTTTAACATACATTTTCAGAAGGATTTGAAGTCCGAAACTCAAATATATGTCATTATTTAGTGGCTTCAACCTCAGATCACCCCAGTGATTTGCCAGAAAACCACAAAGTTTATGAGGAATGGACCAAAAATATGAGCCAAAAAATCTGGACATTTTTTGAAAATTTGTACAGTTGAAAGATATGTGTTAACATGGAAGGGATGGGACAGTCACTTGTCAAACTGAAAAAAGTCTGCTCAAGTTTTAACATGTCTTGCATCTATGAGATGATGCAATGAAACAGGGAGCATACTGATCTTATGAAAGAAAGAGCTTATCTTATGAGTTTGCACTGAAAAATATAAGGGAACATTCCTGACACTTCAGCAGTTATTTAAATAATTCACATTTTCACTGTTATGAAACTTCTTTATGTTGTAACAGTACTGTAGCATTATGCAAGAGACTTGGAAAGTAATTTTGCAGAGAAATCCAACCTCTTCTGTGAGTTACAAAAGAAAAGTGTATTTAGTCATTAAGTTCCTTACTTGTGTAGTTATGCTATGTTGACCAGATTAGCCCAACTAGACCAACAGCCCCTTTTCAGGGGAGACCTGAGGTGGTATTCATACTGCCTAGGCAAAATTAGGCCAGTGCATTGCAGAGATTCCCTATGCCTTTTGAAAAGTGTCATGGGATCTTTCACAACCACCAGACTACCACCAGCTCAGGCAGTTGGATGACAAATGAAACCTCAGTTTGGCATTTAATCTAAAGGATAGCAAACTCAGGAGTGCAACACCTCCAATGTTACACTACAGTATCAGTAATGGAAAAAGAATCCAAGCACCTGATGTGGGAATAGAACTGACAGTCTTCTGATATTCATGTATAAAAGTTGAATGCAATAATGCCCGGAAATGGTCTAATTCTTTGCTGACCTGCTACTACACCCACATATAAATACCACAAAATGGAATTTGTAGTGGGTTTCCTTCTCTTTTCTGAATGCTGTTTTAGAAACCAGCCTTTAGTGGGGAAAGGAAAATTCTCCTATACCCCATTGTGGTGGTATCTCAGACTAGGTATAAATAAGTAGTTGGACATATGGGGGCTCCGCCCTCACATGGGAGTTGATGTGGTCCTTGCCCCCTGCAAAAAAAATGTTTTTGGTGCTTTTTTTTTTTTGAATTTCAGGATTTCACTGAATTAGCAGAAACCTATCCTATGATGTATCTTTAAATATTTATAAAACAAATCAAAGGTGGCTAGTTATAGCAACAAATGGGTGTTCAGTGTTCAGTTCTGATTACCAGACCAAATGAAATCATGATGTTCTAGCTCTTTCCAAGAAAAGTACAGTTGTGTAAAATCTTACCATAATGGTAGATGTCCTTGCCTTCACTGCTCCAGTATTCCTTACAAATGAGATTCCCTACCATGAAGCCCACTGTACGGCCAGTTTAACAAAGTCTACCATTGCTTTAAGGTACGCTGAACATCACCTGCACACTCTTTGTGTAGGGTAAGGCATAAAGGTGATGTTCAAGCGTACCATCCTCAGAACTGATTGCCCCAGTAGGAACAGCAGTCCAAGGAAAACCAAGGAGAACCTGCACATCCATGAAGGAAAAAAGACCAGGGGAATGGAGGGAGGGAGTGAATACTGCAGCGATGGAATGTACCGTTATGGTAAGATTTTCAGGGAGGTCTAATATTAAGAACGCCTTTATTTTATTTTTTATTTATTTATCATTTGTTTACTGGGAAAGTACAACTTGGAACAAAGCTAATTTTCAGCGGAGGCCCAGGGAGAAACTCTCCAGGTGCATGCCTTTGTGACATGGGAGGAAACTGGAGCACCCGGAGGAAACATACACAAATGCAGGGAGGACATGCAGACTCCACACAGAAGGCACCCCAGCTGAGAATCTAACCAGAGAACTTCTTGCTGTGACAACACTACCACTGCACCATTGCTTAGCCTCAAATCTAGAAGCTAATGGGGGAGATAAGGCAGACAAGCAGAAAGAGCTGATAAGGGGGCCTTAATAGAAGAATAGGCCAAACCAGCATTGAGCAACTCACAGAAATAGAGAACCAAAAGAACATCCACAGAAAGGGGGTCCAGGTCATGAGAAAGACACCAAATAGAAAACCTCTTCCATTTAGACAAGTAGGATTTCCTAGTAGTAGGTTTCCTGGCATCCTGCAGGACCTGCAGCACGTCCTCAAAAAAAATGGTGTCTAGGAGGAATTAAAACCCGTCACCCACAGTATCAGCTGAAGTGTGGACAGGTGGGGATGGATGAGAGACCCCTTGTCTTTTGTGTGGAGATCCACTCTGTGAGGTAACTTGTGATGATTGCCCTTGGCTAGATGCAGAGGTAAAGGGAACCAGTGCTGTCATGGCCAAAAGGAAGTCACCAACATGATTTTGGGAGCATCCTGTTGAATCTTGAACATGACTATTAGAATGAGAGGAAGGGGAGGAAATCCATAAAGAAAAAAGAAACATCCCCTTCCAAGAAAATGAGAGGGTATCCACCTTCCATACCACAGAACCTGGGACTCTGGCACAAAACAGAGGAAGTTGTCTGTTCAGAGGGGAGGCAAAGAGATCTACTTGAGGAGTAATGAACTGGTGAACAATGTCCAGATACACATACCTGTGAATCATCTATTCATGGGATTGATTGAAGGACCTACTCAGATTGTCTTCCACAACATTCTGATCTGAATGAATATAAACTACCTGAAAAGTCACTTGATATTGGATAGCCAGATCCCATACCAGACGTTCCAGACGCCAAAGATGATAAGATCTCGTAGCCCCCATTTGTTGTTATACCACATAACTGTGGTATTGTCTGTGAACACCTTGAGAGGCCTCAGAGAGAAGAGAGGATGAAGGGCCTGAAGAGCCGGCATAAGAGCTCTCATCTCTTTGATGTTGATGTGCTCCTTCTGCTGATGAGGCAACCAGACTCCCTGAACCCTCAGGGAGCCAAACATTGCTCCCCATCCCACATCTGAGGCATCTGTGAACAGATCCTGAGAGGGAAGAGGAGGTTGAAAAGGGAGCTCTGGATTCAGAGACAACTGCTGAATCCACCACAGAAGTTCTTTCTTGAGACACGGGAGAAGAGGAACAGGAAAGTCTAGAGGGTGCGCATGCTGAAGCCACACTGACTTCAGAAACTACTGGAACTTCCTCATGTGGAGTTTTTTAGAGGGAGCATTGGAATGGTGGAAGCCATGAACCCCAGAGCTCTCAGAAACTTTCTGGCTCAAATGGAGGGCAAGGGAAGAAGAGTTTGAAAGAATAAAATGAGAGTTAATGCCTTTGGAGTAGGCAGGGATGCCAGTATTGGCACCGTTTGAATCCTGCAACCCAGAAAGGCATGATCCTGAGAAGGAGTCAGGAAAGACTTTTTGACATTTATTTTGAACCCCAGGCTCTGAAGAACAGAAATGGTAAAATGAAGATCTTGTAAAAGGACCTCTAGAGAAGACACCTGAATCAGTAGGTCATCCAAATAAGGAAAGATTTGGATCCCTTGAAGCCTACAAAATGCAATCACGGGAGTGAGGCATTTGATAAATACCCTTGGGGCAGTAGAAAGGCCAAAGGGCATAGCACAGAACTGAAAATGCCAGGACGTAACAGAGAAACACAAAAATCTCCTAAAAAGAGGGTGGATCGTAAGATGGAGATAAGCATCCTTGAGGTCCAGAGACACCAGAAAGGCCTGAGGGAGCAAGAGAGGAAAAAGGGACTGAAGGGACAACATCTGAAAGGAAGGCACCTTCAGAAAAGTGTTTAGATGGGAGAGGTCTAGAATAATTCTCCAAGTACCTTCTTTTCTGGACATTAGAAACATTTCTGAATAAAAACCCTTTCCCCTTTGGGATACAGGCACCTCTTGAATAGTACCCTGAGACAAGAGGTCTCAAAGAACCTCTGGGAAAAAAGGAAGTTGCTCCCAAGGAGGCTGAGGAATGCCCATAAAAGGAGGGTGGGCAATTCAGACCATGAATTACCCTTGCCAAATGATTGACAGAACCCAAGAATTCTGGGTGATTCAGAGCCAAACAGGAAGAGAAAGAGAAAGGTGAAGAGAAATAGGAATGTGGCTGGGAACAGGTGGATAGTCAGACAGCACCTGGTTTGTCAGGAAAGGAAGGCTTAAGAATACCTGCAGTCTGAGTGGCCTTGGCAGGAGTAGTCCATTTACTACCCTTTTTACCTTTAGAAGGAGGATGAGATTGCCTATGAACAAAGGCTGGCTTACAAGGGTAGTTTCACTGAAATTTAGGTACAGAAGAAACAAAGACATGCTTAAGCTCCTGTAAAGCCTTCTTATCCTGAAGAGACTTTAATAAACCAGCAGCAGCTTCACCAAATAAAAGACATTTATCCAGAGGAGCATCCATCAACTTAGCCTTAATTTCATCGGGCAAAGATTGAAGCCTAAGCCAAGAATATCTCCTCAGAAATGAACCAGAAACAGCAGCCATAGAAGAGTCATCTGCTGCATCATAACTACTTTTGATAGAATGACAAACTACCTGAGAGGAAACCCCAAGCAAGGAAAGAGCAGAAGATTTACTTTCAGAGTCTGGAAGATCAGAACGAAGCTGACAAGCCTGAGAAAGAAGAGACAAGACATACCTAGAGATATGGGTCTGATAATTAATAGCCCTAAAAGCTAGGGTAACTGAAGTATAAACCTTCTTACCCAGCCTAGCCATGGTTCTACTGTACTTGTCAGAAGGCAGTAATTTGGACAAAGGAAGCAACTGAGACGGCTTATCAGAAGCTACAGACACCACAAAGGGGTCAGCGTCAGGCATTTAAACAAAAAGGAACAATCTTCAGAAACCCTATAAAACCAATCAGACTTCTTGGGAGCAGGGGGCAGAGAATCAGACACTTTAGAGGCATTGGAAAAAACATCCAATAAATCAGGCAAGGCAGGAGGACTGGCCGCAGGAATAGGAGATTCCATCTGCCGTAACTCATAGTACCTCTTGTGGATATCCAAAACCTGGGCACAATCCCACTTAAAAAATTCCATCATCCTAGAGATTGTGTCTCCAAAGGAAATTTCCTCAGAAGGATTCTCTAGACTATGAGAATCCTCCTTCTCAGACCCATAGTCTAAAGGAGAAGGAATCTGGGTAGAATAAGCAAGAGCGTCATCATCAGAATCTATCTCAGAAGAAATCAATTCTCTGAGCCTTTTAGGGGAAGATGAGTACCAAGGAGGAGCAGGAGCTGAAACCCCTTCAGGAGGCCTCAATGACAGAAAAGCATTAAATAACCCATGAGTAAAGGCCTGCCTGCCACTCACTTTGTGGATCCCTAGGAGCAGAAGAAACTTGACTAGTTTTCTGTTTATTTTTTTAAGAGGACAACCATCCTAGAAACCTGGGAAGGCCCAGACTCAGGATGGCATTCCACAACTGCAGTAGGAAGCTAATCCCTAAAAAGAAACTGTGGAACTCCTCTAGACCCTTCAGAAACAGTTAACCTTGGCTCCCTCTGAACGCCTGAAATGGACACCTACAAAGCTTCGTCGGACGTGCTGCCCACCAGATCCTCACTGACCTCCAACCCAGACATGGTAGAAGAATCTGACAAAACAACAGGGTGAGTCTCCGGGTTCATAATAACCTTGGGAAACTCCCGACAGAGGCTGGACAGTGGAAGATTCCGGTCTTACCTTATGCACCTTCTTCCCTGATGGCTGACCCTCGTGGCAGGAAGTTCCATTCATAGTATCTTTAGCAAGAAGCTTAAGACACTGGTTCTCAAGATACAATGAAAGGGAAGAAAGCCTGCTATGAAGAGTTTTGGGGACAAACGCCTGACAAATTGAACAAGACGTATGGTCGTGAGCAGCACATAGACAAAAAAGACACTTATCATGGCGATCTTTATGGCGAATCAGTCTCCCACACTAGCATTTACCCTTCCTGGATGACATTAACCCCAAACAACACAAAACAAACAGAAAAAATAACCAAAAACCCAATGGGGTACTTATCTACAGCTGTGAAGACTCCAGCAAACAGGAGTAAGTATAGGAATGTCAACAAAGAAAAAAAAAAAGGGTAAAATAAAAAATGGACGGAGGTAACAGACCGATGGTTAAAACCACATTCGGACTGACAGCAAAGATGTTCTGAGAATGGCATGCCTGACCATCACCTTTATGCCGTACCCTACACAAGGAGTGTGCAAGTGACATACAGTATACCTTCTTAAAGCAACGGTAGACTTTAGTAAACTAACCAGACAGTGGGCTTCATAGCAGAGAATCCCATTTTCAAGAAATACTGCTGCGGTGAATGTAAGGACATCTAATAACATGTCTGTTGCATATATTTCATCCTTTTAGCTTGCACTAGCATCTTGTTTTTTCAGTTATTCTGTCTGCTGGTAGACTGTTTTGTTCACATCTTCAAATTGTCCAAAGATGTTTTAGGCACACTGAATTAGCATTCTGTGTCAGCCTGGCTTACAATTGCACTTGAGGAAAAATATACAAAATCCATTTCAAAAAGACAGATGAATGTTATACCTAACATGAAAACAATAAGACATTTAATATAACCTATGCTATATAGGGTCTATATTAAAATCTCAAAAGGCCTTAACATCGAATGTATGTACACTGACACATAAAGGTCGATGTACATAAACATCGAAACATGTAAGTGGCGAAAATCACACTGCCGAACATGTTTGTTTAGCCAGCAGGGTGATCGTGGGGATGAGGAAATATATCCTTTTCCCCACTGTAGTGCAGTCTCGGAGTTGGTATATTTAAATAGGGAGGGTGTGGGAGCACAACCCCCCACATGGGGGTGCAGGGGGGCTCCTGCAAAAGTGGGTAAATTTCAGTTTTGTATGTTCGTTTGAACGTACCTGTGAGGCGCTCTTGCTTGACGTAACAAGTTCGGCGTTGTGATTTTCGCCGATTACGTGTTTCGCTGTTTATGTACATCAACATTTATTTGTCAATGTACATACATTCGATGTTAAGGCCTTTCGGGATTTTAATATAAACCCGTTATATAAATGCTTTTGGTAAATTAATTCTGTTTTATTTTTTGAATTTCAGTATTTTGCTGAAATAGCAGAAACTCTGTTGGTTTGATATTTACTTTCTATGTATTTTTGTTCAATTAAATTAAATAGATTATTTGTAATCATGTCAAAATAAGGGGGGGGGCACATAAGTGTCATCTGTATTTGGTTATTACTCTTGACCAATGTAGCCAACTTGTCATCTTGCAAATCTTTTATGTAAGCATATCAGGTCCAATGATTCAGAAAGGATTACCATAAACCAGCAGCAGTCTTCTCTTGGAAGGTTCCCACATCAAGCTAAGCTTTTCTAACTCTCAGACCACTCTTCTGCTGAGGTTTTCAATGCACAGGGGCCTCAGAGTGAAAAGCGGTCTTGCAGGGAAAGCATTATGCTAATTTGACACTCCAGGAAGCGACTAATCCTAATTGGCCATTTGCTGTCCCCCAACATGTTCACAGATACCAAATTAATTGGCTGAGTGATTCAGAGAATCATTCAGCTGAGCAAAACTGTATGCAATGTGGAAGAAGTAAAGCCATCAAAAGAGTTCACCCATTCATTCTTATGGGAGCACTCATGTTACAGGTAAGTCCAGTGAAGCTGTGGGTTGGTTGTGTGTGTGTGTGTGTGTGTGTGTGTGTGTGTGTGTGTGTGTGTGTGTGTGTGTGTGTGTGTGTGTGTGTGTGTGTGTGTGTATGTCTATAGGGACATAAATTAGGTTGCTTGAATGTAGGTGTGCATGAATCTGCCTGGGTGGTCTCAGTACAAGATAGGGATCACTAGTCTGGTTTTCTGTGCAGGTATGTGTGTGTATGTGTGTGTGTGTTTTGTGCGTGCACGTGTGTGTGTGTGTGTGCGTGTGTTCATGTGTGTGTGTGTGTATGCGTGTGTGCATGTGTGTGTGTGTGTGTGCATGGGAGTGTGCCTTTGTTAACATGATCTGCTAGGGAGAGCACTTGTGTGGTCAGATCTGAAAGAGCAGTATTCAATTCAGAGATGTGCAACGAAACACTTATGTGATGTTTCTTACTGTGGCTGTATCATGTCTCTTACTCAGATTTTCTCTCCGTCATGCTAATTAACGGACCCATGTCAGGCAATTAGTGCTGGCAGAGAAAAATTTGTGAAATCCCAGGGAATTTTTCCAGAATGAAACAAACAAGTTGCAAAGCTACAGTGCTTTGCTCATTGTGATCTTAAAAGCTATAACAATGTTCATCTAGAATGCAATGTTTCTTGTAACACCATGTTAACATACTTACAACAAAGATATATTATGTATTACAATCATATTTCTATTTGATTTCTTTGTGGAAGCTGATAAAGAAGGAAAGATTTCCATTTAAAAAAGGGTCAGTGTGGAATATGATGTAGTATTCAGTGTCTAAGCAGCACACTTAATATATACATAAGCATGAAAGTGAACAGAAAAGTATACTGTCTTGCTCTTACAGACTTTCTGTAACATAATATTTTGATTGCCCCGATGATTACTGTCTTGATTTTCCTTGCCAGTGTCTCATGTTTTTCATTTTGCTACATTACTGATAGAGTTTAGATCCACTGCGTGCCTGCATTTGGGCACTGACTCTAGTTTGATTTCTAGTGCATTCTTCAACATGTCCTATTGGACATCATTTTGGTCTACGCTTTGTCCACATAGGCTCATAGGATCATAGGAAGTAACTATGCTATTGGCCCTGAGGCCCTTTTAAGCCTAACCAAGAGTTTAGCCCATGTTTAGACAAGCAACACCCAAAGCTCCTGTCCAGCAGGAACACAGGTGGAATTCCAGGGGTGTATTTTCTGTTTCCCATCCAGTTATCCAGGTTGCACCTAAAAAGGGATAATGAGGTACTCTGCTTGATGTGGAGAGAGAGTCTATTCCACAGATGGGGAGTCTCTGGGACACAAATCTGTCCCGCCAACAAGTCCTGTTGATGTCACAGACCAGGTTGAGGTCACTCGTGCAGGTTACTTGAGTGGAGCTTGACTTGCAGGTATGCAACAGTCCCATCAAGGTCTGAGATTGCTTTGTATGCCAGACAGAGGTCACCTCTGAGGAGTCTGTATGAAACTGAGTAGAGGGACAGGGCTTTTAGCCTATCTGTGTAGGGTAGATGTTTGAGGCCCTGGATTCTTCTGCTGAGGAACCTCTGTGGGCTCTCCAGCTGCTGCATGTGCTTTGTGAGGTACATGCCGAATGGGAAATTGTACTCAATAATTGCCCTTATAAGGGAAGAATACAGGGATGTTATGACCTCCTTATCCCTGGATGAGATACCCTTACTTATGATATGGGCCATGTAGAAAGCTTTCTGTACAACGGAAGCAACATGATGGTCAAAAGTCAGGTTACTATCAACCTGAGTGCCCAAATCTCTCACGACTGATTGCATGCTTAAGGATGTTATTAATGTGATAATATGTGGGAACATCACTCTCCCCTAAGGAGATGATGATACATTTTTTGGCATTCAGCTTGAGGCCATGTTTCTGGTACCAGTCATTTGTTTCAGTGAGACTCTCTTGGAGGATGTCCACATTACTTGGGGAATTGATGACCGCGCCCAGCTTGCAGTCATCTGCAAACTTGGTCAGCCATAGCCCACTGGTTTTAGTCTCCACCTCAGAGAAGTATATCCCAAATAACAGAGTCCACAAGACTGATCCCTGGGGTATGCCACTTGTTACGGGTCTACTGCTTGAGGTGGCTTCCCCTATTTTGATTAAGTGGGATCTATCAGTGAGACAGGTTGCTACCCATCTGATAACATATGGATTGATGCTTCTTTGAGAGAGTTTATCTATTATGCCTGAGTGGGAAATAGTGTCGAAGGCTTTGGCCAGGTCAAGGTAGGCAGTGTGCACCATCTTCCCCTCATCCATGGCTTTGGTGACTCTCTCAAAGAAGTCAACCAGATTTAACAGACCTGACCCCCCCCCCCTTGACAAAGCTAAACTGTGTGGGGTCGAGTGTTTGGAAGTTACCAATGTCCCTATTAATGAGGTCCATGATAATCCGATCCATGGCCTTGCAAATCAGGCTAGTTAGGCTGATGGATTATAATTTCCCAGATCTGTGGATGCTCCACCTTTGTGTAAAGGGATGACAGTTGCTGTCCTCCACTTGGCTGGGACAAAGCTGGTACTCAGGCTTTGGTTGAATAGGGAATCTAATGGTGCTGCAAGTTCATGCCTGAGTTCATGCAACCTGGGATGTTATCGGGTCCCATGGAAGCTGTATTTTTTGCGAGGGCAGTAATGACCTATTCCCTAGAGATAAGGGGGGGCAGGTACTGGGGATGTCATGATTTACTGATGGGAGGATAGAGGGGTGAAGTTTTTGCTGAATCTATCAGCCAGTAGTTTGGTTATATCTACAGCATTTGTGTATGTGGTGTCCTTGACCACCAGTTCTGAACACATCTGGGTGCTTCCTTTGAGATTGCGGACATATGTGAAGAAGGCCTTATGATTTTCCCTAGTAGATGTGGCCAATTTGAACTCGCATTTGGCTTTAGAAGATTTCACTAGTGCTCTTATTTGCTTGTTCAGGCTAAGGAGAGATTGTTTCCAATTGGCCACCTGCTCCTTCTTGGTCCTAGACAGCAATTTTTTCCTTTTGTTATATAGTTTATTTATTGCAGATGTCCACCAGACACATTTACTCTTCCTTGCAGAGGACGATTTTGTCCTGTCAGGTATTCCTGATTCCATGCATCTATACAAGTACTCGTATTGTACTTTGGAGTAGATTTGGACATTGGTGCCAGTTCCAGCAGAGGGGGATGGAACTGTGAAGCTGTTTATACCATTCCTCAGGAGGTTGTAATCAGCTTTAGAAAAGTTTTTTGTTTGACCCTAGCTAGGTGGGGGTCAGGGTAGATGCTGACTTCGAAAGTGACCACTTTATGGTCGTATCTTACCAGGGAGGATGATACAGTAAGGGTGCTGTAGTGGTTACTCATGTAAGGTCCTCACAGAGCATCTTTGTTTGTGCTATGAAAACTGATAGGCTTCACCTGTTTCTCATACATATACTAGAACACAAGCAGTTATACTTTGCTTTTTAATGGACCAACACAGGCTTTACAATATAGCCTGCTTGGGCTTTTAAACTTCATGAGCCATGAATCAGGCATTAATATATTGTTAGTGCTGAGTATGGTGCTATTTATATATAGATATAGACAGAGATCATATATGTACATTGGAAAGGAGTACAGAATATACCATTCTCTTCCAGTAGCTAGAAAATATGTGTGATAAAAAATATCTGTATGTTTAGATATACGTGGATGTGTGTATGCATGTCTGTAGGGACAAGAATGAGACACAGATGCCTGAGCAAGAGGGATTTTTGCATGCAAAGGTGTGTGTGTGTGTGTGTGTGTGTGTGTGTGTGTGTGTGTGTGTGTGTGTGTGTGTGTACCTAAAACCCATAAACCCTTCACATGCATTTCTTCACAAGTTTTATCTCTTCAGTTGCTGTAAGTACCCATAGGTAGGACAGATGCATTCAGATCCAGAGAAACTCCCTTAGACATGCTGTTGCCTAAAACCCACATCCTGAGGAGCACCCTTTTCTCAGTCTAATAATTTTGTATTAAACATGTTAGTCCTGGTTCTTTGAAGACACTTTCATATACCTCTAAAGGGAGAAGCAGTTAAAATCAAGCTTATTAGCTCATTCAGAATGACAGCAGATGGCATGAATATGAACGTGGGTTTTATGAGATATTATATCAAGTATGTTTGTATCCCTTTGTATCAATTAAAAGTGGATACATTATGTATATATAGTTGAAACAAATGTAGACATTATCAGAAGATTACTGACACATGAGAACCTGCCATGATATTCTTAATTGGTTCTAGCTGAATATATATGCACACAGAATTATTAACATTATATTACACTGTTAACTTTTAATGCTAGCATTCATATGCCTGACAGTCTTTGAGGCCCTAACGTTCAACATTTAAATAAAATGGAGTTAATTTGGCTCCACAATGTGGAGGGATAAAAATACTGCGGTGGTGGTGCTGCGGTAGCGTTGTCGCCTCACAGTAAAATGTTCTCCTGTTCGATTCTCAGGTTGTGCATCAGGGCCGGCAACTCGGCATGTAAAAATCTACTGCCAATCATTAGCAGAATGGAGTTTCGCTGTGGCAACCCCTAACCGGGAAAAGCCGAAAGACACAACAAAATGTGGAGGGATAAAACCCTGATTGTGATTCGGATTACCTAAAATTAATGCAGAGCCAGGCATTACATGACACTATGATGGAGTGAGTAGCCAATTCTAGCTTTCGTACTCTGGGAGAGGGTAATAGTTCAGCCCACTGCAATATAGGCATGGCACGTAGCATGTGTGCCTGGGATAAGTGCTTTATCCATCAAGCCTTGTCTACACAGTAGCTTCATGGAGCATGTACAGACATGTATAGATTTAAACAGGAAGGCACTGCAGGCCTTTCTGTCTGTGAGTAAGCAGATCAGAAAACAGGAAAAAACACTCATGGCTGCCTGGTGATGATCATGCTGTGACTAGCTTTTAATCTAGAGATGGGAAATGAATGGGTATTGTTGCACTAGTGGCTAGAAAGTCAGCTGGTACAGGCAGAACAGAAACAATTTTGCATACATACATACATACGAACACAAGCTACACGTCTGTTACTTGGTAGGCTGTTTCTGCCTTCTGTGTTAACTAGAACACAGTTTTACTTAGCATAGTAACTGCTCATATAAAGACATGCTTATTTCAGTGCTTTTTTTGGTGGGGGGGTAAAACTTTCCTGTTCACATTTAGCATTTTATTTCATTGGCAGTTCCTGCTGCTTTTATAATAATAATACCACCAAAACATGTCCATTAAAAATAACTTAAGAAACTATGTGCATAATTTACAATAAGATAAAGCAGAAATTATGCAAACATTTTCCCTCTATTTATCGATAGTTATTTTTCAGTTTAAGTGAAGACTAACTAGAAGTGGTCTGATGCTTTATTTTCCTTTCAGATTAATGTAATTTTCATTTAAAGCATTTCATCCAATATTAACAACTTATTAGATACCGACATAGGGCTTGAAGTCTGAAAGCTTGACTAGCCTGCACTGAAAGAGCTATGCTGACGCTGTAAAATATATTATATCTCATTTGTGTTTTAATGTTTTCTGCAAATAAATCAGCAGAGTATTTTCCTTT
The DNA here is from genome assembly GCF_019279795.1 of Protopterus annectens. NCBI lineage: Eukaryota > Metazoa > Chordata > Ceratodontiformes > Protopteridae > Protopterus > Protopterus annectens. Next base: position 268,158,813 of record NC_056736.1, on the reverse strand, counting down.
TTGACTTCTTTCAGGCAACATCTGAAGAGCTTGTAAAACTGACACCTAGTACTTCTTTTAATATATTCACTTTGTTTGCTCGTTTACACTTTGTTGATTAGGGTAGTCCCACTATGGAGTCCCAGAGGGATATTCATATCAACTATGGGAAATTTGTCCAGGACACGAGACATTCCCGTACTCTTTGAATTATGATTTGTGTGTTAAACATCCTGACTTCCTGTTTACTGTCCAAGCACGGAGGCAGCCAGGAGGAACAGGGAGAAAATATGGCTGATTCAGCTTTGGCTGAAAATGAAGTGAAGGTTGATGAAAATGTAGTTGAAATGGTAGAATCACTACCAGAAGTTTTTTTCTGATGCTGTGGGTTCAGAAAAAAACAGTGATATTGGAAGAAAATGAGATTGTAGCTGCAACAGAGATGGATTCAGAGGAAAACTTGCAGAGGAGATTGTTTGAAGGAGAGACAGTTACCTCTGAGAAATGCATAATTACAACCCTCCAATCGGTTGGGTTGCAGGATGATTATTTGGAAGAAATGGTAAACAAAAGTGAACCAGAAAGTGGAGCAGCAATTTCATGGAGTGACATCATGGAGAAAATAGAAGAAGAAAAAGGAGAAGAAGAGACTGTGCAGGAAAAAAGTTCAAGAGACAAAGACTTATGCACAAACTGTGGGAGAAGGAGCAAAGAAGAAAGAAGAAATAAAAGAAACAAAAAAGAAGTATACAGTACGTCTGAGCTGTAAAAAAGAAAGTTTGGACAGGTATAAGGTTTGGGACTCTGTTATAGCACCTTTGGGTGTCAAAGGAAAAGAGGTAAGAGCATTCATTTTAATTAATAAATAGACTTTTTGTGACTTGATATTTGAGACTGGGCAGGGCATGGACATTTTTTGGGTGCATATGAACAAAATAAAAATATTTATCCCTGGTCAGAATATGTTATGCCAGCTTTTTACAGACAAACAAAAAAAAAAGAATAATGATCCAGTTTAGAACTGAAGTTGAAGCAAAAGAACTGAAAGAACATTTGTTAACTATATGTAAAGAAGTAATGGACACTGCAAAAATATACAATGAAAGAGGACTGTGGACTCGGGGATGGGAATTTGGAGTAATACTGAAAATGGAAAATGATAATGTTATATGTGTACCTAATATTATTAATGTTCATGGTAATAGGGGCTTTGTGAAACACAGGGGTCAACCAAAGACTTGTTATTTTTGTAGAAAAAGTTATCATTTAATCAAAGAATGTGATAAAAAAGATGTTATTTATGTGGTAAAACAGGGCATAATGCAAAAAGTGTTATTTAAAATGCAAAAATGTGGCAATACTGGTCATTCATGGCTAGAATGTAAAATGTATGTACAAGAAAATGAAAATGAAAAAAGTTATACAGGAGAAAGAGATAGTAGAATGTGTTTTACAAGAAAATGTACAAAAAGATGTAACTGATAAAGAGGTTATACATGAAGTTAAAGGAAGTAACAAGGAAAAGAAACAAAAGAGACAAGTGAGGAAGAAGTTGATTGGTGCACAGTAAGAAATAAGAATTCGATAGAGAAAAGAGTTAAAGAAAGGAAAAGAAAATTCAAAAACATAATGGTTAGAGAAAATAAGAAAGGAAAGGGAAGGGATAAACATTTTATTATACTACCTGTTCTTAAAAGCTGAAAATATTAGTTTTAAATGTGAACAGTATGAAAATCTTAAAAGGAGAATAGGTATATTACAATGGTGTGCTGCAGTAGATGCACATATTATTGTTTTAGAAGATATCAGATTATTAAGAGAGGAAGAAAGAACACAAACTGAAAAACTTTGGAATAGTGTGGTAGTTTGGAACATGGGGAAAGAACCATGCTCGGGCATATGTATATTATGTCAAGAAAGCATTAAAATATTAGATGTAACCATAGTGAAACTAGGATGAACTAGAGCAATAGAAGTGAGATGGGAAAATATGTGTATAGAATTATAGCTTCATATGCATACGTAACAAAAAAAGAGAGAAATTATGTTTAAAAATATTCTTGAATATGTTTGTGTAACTATGGACATTATAGTTGTGGGTGATTTTAATTGTAATTTAAGTAAAAATAAGAGCAATTGTGATGTCAAAATATCTAAAGAAATTATGAAAAGTGGAAAGTTAAATGTATGGGAGAATAACCACTGGACCTATAAAAGGAATGCAATTAGGACAGAATTGATTATTTTTTAATATCTGATAGTTTAAAAGTTATAAAAAAGAATTAAGTATGCTGGATTTGCAGATCATGTGGCAATATGGGTTAAAGTAAAGGAAAATGAAGAATATATAAGAAAAGGGAAAGGAATAAAGAGAATTAATGAAAATGAATTAGATTTAGAAGAGAAAAAAGAACTTGTGGAATTATGGGGAAATCATACAACTATGAGGGAGTTTTATGAGAATTGGACTGCTTGGTGGCTTAATTTTAAAGATAAATATAAAAAAAGTATTTTTAGAATGTACAAGGAAGAAAAGAAGAAAAGAAAAAGAGAGATATAAGATATTAAGTCAAAAACATTTATAGACTTATTAGAGAAGTGTTAAATAAATTGTTAAAATCAGACTGTAAAAATCATTAGGCTTTTCAAAATGACAGTCAGTAACACAGGATGCTCAAGTTCTAACAAATATGCATTCTACTAATGATCATTAGGAGGCAAAAAACCATACATAAACATGTACAGAGTTTTGACTAACTTTATTTTCATTATATACTATTTACAATATGGATGAATGTCTTCTTAACATTTTTTTTGTCTCTGTCCACCAGCTACAGATTCAGTCAAAGTTTTAATCACACTACAGCTAAGCTTCAAGCAATATATGCAAGTTCATTTCTACAGCCATTCTAGTAAAAAAATATTAAATGCATTACATATATATATTGTTTTTTCAACCTTTTTCATATATGTTTGAGTACATTTATATATGTCTAAGCACATATTTTTCTAACAGTTTATATGTGTCTAAGTACATATTTTTCTAACAAGAAGAAACATTCATTTTATTAAACAGAAAGAGAAATATATAAAAAGAATCAAATTAAAATTAACAACATGTCATATAAGCAAACATATTGTTTGCAAGGAAAGAAAGAAAAGGCAGCACCATAAAATAATAAAAGAAGGAAAAATAATAAGAGAATTAAAAAAAAATAAGAAAGGTAAGCAAATAATCAGCAAGAAGAATTATACAAAATAATTAAAGAATATGAATTGGAATTATTTATTAAGAGAGAAGAAAACACAGAACAAATTTATAAAGGTGAAAATTTAAATAAGGAAGATAATGAGTATTTAGAACAAAAAATAACCATGAAAGAATTGAATGAAATTCTAAAATATATTAACATGCATTCTGCTGTAGTAGCATTGTCGCCTCACAGTAAGATGCTGTCCGGTTTGATTCTCAGCTAGATCGTCTTCTGCGTGGAGATATGCGTGAATGGGCATACCTTCGTTGAAGGTTGTGCATCAGGGCTGGTAACTCGGCACGTAAAAATCAACTACCAATCATTAGCGGACCGGAGTTCTGCTGTGGCGACCCCTAACTGGGAAAAGCCGAAAGACGCAAATTAACATGCATTCTGCAACAGGATTGGATGGAATTGAATATGGTATGCATAAAGAAATGAAAGAGTGGTAAAAAAAACATTTTTATAGAAGTTATGAATGAATGGTTAGAAAATGGAATTAAACAGAACTAGATATGTACAGGAGTTATACAAGTTATATTTAAGACAGGAAATAAAGAGCAGATAAAAAGTTGGAGATGTATAACATTGAATAATACAGATTATACATTTTTTTATGAGAATAATAACAAAAAGGTTACAGAAAAAATGGATAGAATATATAACCAAAATATATTTGGAAGAAAAGGAAAAGGAAGTCAAGAGTTATTATGGATAATAAAAGAAATAACTGATGATATCATAAATAAAAATGTAGAAGCAAATGTTATGATAGGGGATATATGTAAAGCTTATGATAATATTCAATATAAATCATTATGGGGAATTTTGTAGGCATGTAATGTAAGCAAAAAATATCACAAGTAAAAAAATATGTTTATGAAAGGGACTATGTGAAGCTAAATGTAAATGGCTGGATTGGGAAAGAAATAAAAACAGAGTGTGGAATAAGGAAGGGCTGCCTCTCTAGCAGTGTAATTTTCTCATTAGTTTTGAATGTAATAGTAAAGGAAATTAATAAATCGTCAAGTAGGTGGGCACAAAATGATAAAGGAAGTACAATTGCCAATAATGTATAATTACGTGGATGATATTGTATTAATTGTTGAAAAGTAAAGTATGGATGGAAAAAATAAATGAAAAATTAAGTATACATTTGAAAAAAATGGTTTAAGTATAAATAAGGAGAAAAGTAAAGTATTCAGTTTTGAAGGTATGATAGGAAGCGTTGAGTTCAATGAAAAATATATAGATATTTTAGGAATAACATTTGGAAGGAATGAATACAGACAACAACAATGAGATAATGGGGAAACCCAGACTGAAATTCCATGCCCCTCCTGCTCAAATCCCATCCCCACACACTAACCTAAGCATACAAACCAACTCTTTTTCTCTTTACACCTGCTCTGTTTTTGTGGTCTAATAATTGTTCTTTACTTTTCCCCTAGCAAACCTTTATATATTGTCTATAATCCATAATTTGTATTATTATATTTATTCATATAAACAATGCTACCTCTGTACTGTAATTTTAATATACATGTCCTTTTTATAAATCGTTAACGTTTTAACTGTTTATGCTGGAGCTTTTCTCCCCAGGCCTCTACTGAAAATGGACATATATCCAGTTAGACTAGCCCGGTCAACAAATGTAAAATAAAAAAATTAATAAAATAAATAAATAAATAAATAATGTACTCAAACAAGTAAAGGATATGACTACTTTTTGGAAATCATATAGATTTTCATATAGAAAAAGTACACTTGTTGAACACCATGGTAATAGGAAAACTTGCTTATGTTGCTAACATCTATATGATTCCTATTAAGTATGAAAAGGAATTAATGATGATTATATTCTCTTTTATATGGGGCTCTAGACTGAATCCAGTCAAAAGAGGGATTTTGTATGTGAAAGAAGAGCAAGGAGGTTTGGGTTTAATAAGCCCAATAGTAAATGCAGCATCTTTGATTTTATGTAAGGTATTAAAAGGAATTATAAAGGAAAATAAAAACTAGATAGAAATGATACTGTATTATAAATACAAAGAAATGTGGGAAGCAATGGAAGTTAAAAATTGAAGTAAAAGCATTGTGAATGAAGAAATAAGAGTTGTTGTGGAAAATAAAAAAAATATATGTGAGAAAAATAGAAAGAATGGTACTTAAGTATTATGAAAGCATTTTATTGTATTGATCCATGGAAATATTTAGAAATAGATAAGAAAAAAGCCATAATGATGAGATATAATAAATATGAAAGATTAAAGAATGTAATGATTTTTTTATGGAGATTGTCTATTAGAAAATTGCTGGTTAAAGCAAATATGCCATACAAAAAAGTAGAATAGAATACTGAACATGTGTTTTTGAAATGTGAAAGAGGCAATAATTTCTGGAAAGAAATATTTAAATATAATAGGGTGAAAGGTTTGTTAAATTGTGAACAAATAACTATGGACATAATAGAATTTGGTTATCATGATACACATGAAAAGGAAGAAGCAAAGAAAATGGACAGAGTAATATTTTATGCTTCATGGACTATATGGAATGAGAGGCTAAATGAAATTAAATACAATGGAAAATGGACTTTGACAAAGATTTTGGGGAAAAAAATAATGTTTTGGTTGTGGATAAAAGAGTGGGGGAATGCTTAAATTGAAGTTTATAATGTATGGAGATTTGTAAATAGATGTAAATAATGTAAATATGTAAATAATATGTAAAACAAAATATATATATATCAATAAAAAACTACTCTTTGAATAAGTGTCATGGGATCTTTTACATAACACCTGAGCTACCACCAGTTCAGAGAGATGGAACCTCAGTCTAGCATCTCATAGACCAGAGGTTCCCAAACTGTGGGTCGCAAGCCAATTTTTTGTGAGTCACATTAAATATTAAACTAATAATCAGAGCCAGATCCAGCACTAGGTGACATAGGCAGTCACAGGCTTCACAGGCAAATGGGACTACAGTCAGAAGTTCCAGGGGCCTCAGTCTATCTTGTGAAATAAATAGGACCTGCTGGAAAGACAGCTACATCTCTCAGAGGTTGCCTCTCCTCTTGAATAAGCTTCCAATCCATGTCAAGCCGAGCACCTTCATGACCCTGTTTAAGCTCTACCTGGAAGACTGGGTGGGAAACTGTAAATCTCTGCTGGGTATTGCTTCTGCTTTTCTCCTGGACATGGGTAATCCTTGCTAGATAAATCTTGGGCATAGACAATATCTGTCATCTGTTTTTATATTGGGATTTTATGGCTAGGCTTGTAAAGACCCTCGGGTCAATAGCCTAGTAACATCATATGAGCCTATGAACCTATGACAGGAGGGTAGACAAGACATGTGCTGTCTGAATTCCTATGCCCACCTTGAATGCATCTGACCTAATGCTGAATGAGAATGAGAACTCAACTTTCACTTGTCAAATACAGGGACAGAATGGTATACATCAGCCTCCTGAGACATAGTACTATTGTAACACTAACAACAAGGTATTCTGGGCTACACAGTCAAATATCTTGCCTATGTCCATAAAACAGATGTAGGCAGTATTGGTAAAGACTTTATGTGGATGTTGTTTGGAATATTTTCAGGTGCCTTTATGTTCAGGGGTATCAGGCTAGGTTTTAAGCTCTGTGTTCTAAAGTAGAGCCTAATAAGCCACTTATGCTGTACTGAGGTGGTCACAATGAGTCCAAAACATGGCATGTCTAAACTTAGTGGAGTTTGGCATTATTGGCATATATGTACCTCTAAAGACTTAAAAGTAAAAGGTCATGGGCATTCAGAGGCCATGGAAGCAATGTAGATGAAACACTGATATGTCCTTAATGGGTCATTTTCATATGTCCCATGGGCCTCTACCACAAGAGGTTTAAGTTATTACACAGTGAATATTCTACCTGAGCTGAGTTTCTCAAGCAGTTGTTTACCCTTTGTTTGGCTACTTATCCAAATGATGACTGTACAAGTAGAAAACACAATAAAAAATGTACATGGGCAAGCTCTCCTATACCATCCCCGCAATACCATGAGGGTGTGTGCGCCCACACATCCCAATCTCTACACTTCTCTATATACCACTGCCTCTAGAGTTGCAAACCTCAGAGGAAGTATACTTAGAGAATGAGGCTGTGTATTCAAGTTTGCTGTCACTCAAATTCACAGCTGATTATTTAGTTAGTAAGCAAGCAGCTGAAATATGACCAGCTACAATAGAAACAACTCAGATGGTGATCATATGACAGTTCAGCACTTTTCTTGACTCATACATATTCAAGTCTAATGATGTGTCTAGTGAGATGAACACTGACCTTTGGCCCAAGATGCTAAGTACACTTATGAGCACCTTTGTGTTTGAACATGCTGTCTGTTATGGACAATCCTTGATTAGCACAGAAGTTGAAAAACAATTTACCACTCAGGTTCAGATCAGGCAAGTCATTCTTCCCAGTCATTCTTATGCAGTGTTTGTTATACACTGTCAAACAATATGGCTGGCAAATGTAGCCACTGTACTTAAACCAGTAATTACAGATGCCATGGGACCAATACCTGTTCTATTTCTGCAAGGATTGGAGATATAGATTTGTCTTATTTTTTTCCTGTGTTGAAACTATTAAAGAAAGAAGGAGGCTTACCTAAATATTTGATAAGAGCATATACTATTCCAAAGTCATCATGAGTAACTAAGAAAGGTGGTAAGTCAGTAAATTCCTGAGCTATAAAATAAAAGCAGACCTCTCAATTGTCTGTTATTTTCTGGAAAATATCAGTATCTTTCAGAAAATACCAGGATGCCACACAATTCTGAATGGTCCCTTTAAATCACAATTTCTTTTCACTTCACCAGCTTTCTCATCACCAGCCTGTGGCACAACCGAAACCAGTCACACAATGATGTCACTAGCATTGCAACTGCTTGTGAGAGCAGCTATGAGTCTTCAAGTCAGACTAAATGGACAAGCAACATAAATAGTGTGGTATTTTAAGTAAATGAGAAGCTCCCAAAAAGCTTTAAAATGAGATCTGATGATACATCCCAGTTGCACAGTTAGAGCTTTGGTCTTTACATATGCTTTGGACTAATCTTTAAAAATCATCCTTTTGATGGTAGCTTACAGACTCTGCACAGTGGCCATCAATAAAGGAAGAGACTATCTTCCATAATGGACTGATTAGGGACACAGATATAGCAGAGCTGCCAAGTGAAATCAAGATGTCTGAACTTTGGTGAAAGTGATATAGAGCTAGACGTGACTGCATTATTCCTGATTATAATGCAGCATTGCCTGTATGCACAGAATGGATTTGTTATTGTCTAACCTACTGCTAAGACATAAATTGAATGGTGTGGAGCACACATGTTAGCAGCAATTGCTGGTTGCCTAACATCACTCGAATCAAAATGGTGAAGAAAATATTAGGTAAGTAGTCATCTAAAAACAGAGAGTATGTGCAGAACAGAACAGAAAGAAAAGCTAAAACAAGGGAAAAAGGATCACAGGTCTATCTTAAATAGTAGCAGGGTGTTTACTTAATTTATACTTAATGCTGATGAGCTGGTAGTTAGCACACAGGATTGTTTATGATCTGTGTGGACCCAGGTTTGATCCCCTCTGTCTCCATTTGTGTGTTGCATGATTCTGAGCAAGCCACTTAACCAGATAGATCTACCATGCTGAATCCAAAAAAGATCAGTGCTCTACTCCAGTCAACAAATACAAATAAATGAAAAAGCAGCATCTGTACCTTTATGTTTCAATACCTGTTCCAGTACATAATTTGTCATGTTGGTACTGGTGTACTCAACTGCAACAATTTCTGCTTGTTTCTGATGCTTTGGTTTTCTTTTATTTGTTTGTTTGTTTTTTTTTAATTTAAGCTTTGCTAAAGTGGGTTCATCCTACTAAACTCAATTGTCTTTTCTCATGGGTGACCTAAGACCACCAATCTGGTTACATGATTTGTTCAGAGAAATATATTATGCAATGTAGAAGTTATGAAAGTCAATATCTCATCAGCAAGATAAATAGCTGTTTTGTAGCTTTCTGTCTTTACCCTTTAAGCCATAAGCTTTTACCCATTAAGTTACTGGTATGGAGTTTAGCCCAGAAGATTAAGGCTATAAGCTTCTAATGAACAGGATGAAGTTTAGGGATTAATTGCCTCAGCCTCTAAGTGCCTACTGTGGCTTTGTGCAAGTCATTTAACGGGGCACAACCCCTGGATTGCTCCTGAAGAGAGGATTGTGACTTATGAATTTATACACTAACAATGATAAAAATAAATAAATAGATAAAAAGCTATACTATAAGCTCATGATAGATTGCTGTTTGAATATGAAGTCACTTCGTATTTAGTACATAGTGCAGACATTTTAGTCTTATACTCTAGACATTTTAGTTTTATACTCTGTCTACAAGTATAGCACAAATGATTAAAGCTTTCAGCTGCTAATTACATTATCCTGAAGTCCAAAATTTGTTGCTATCAGTCTCATTTTGTACAGCGTATAATTCTGAGCAAGTCACTAAATCAGGCAGTGTTCTCACCTGCACTTGAAAAGAGGCATCTGCGCCCGGAAGGCTTAACAAGTTACCAAATTAAAAAAAAATTGAGTGGTGCCTTACTTTGTCTTGTTTTAGTTCTTTGTAGCCTAATATTGTTCTATTGTCTTGAGTTACAGTAGTTGCTTATATTATGCTCAAGTGATCTGGCCTCCGTCTACAGATACCACAGCTTCGCCAACCTACAGTGTCAAATAATGACACTTTCTCAAGATGATAACTACAATATATAAACAAATATCAGTCACAAGATTTTAGAAGTGAATAAATAAAACATTACTTAAACAATAAAAGCAGTGCTGATACAGATTAAATATGCAGATGTCAGGGCAATGCACAGAGAATATAAAAATATCAGTAATTTGCACAGGACAGAACATTCTCCACAAGGTTTGCTGACCTCTGTTGTAGATGATAGTTTTTCAGCAGCAGGTCTTCTGTCACTTCCTTGGGCTCTTCATTTTTATCCTCTTTATCTGCCTACCTATTTCCCAACAGTGACACAACTTGGTGCAGACTTCTAACTGCTCATTTAGAATATCAAGCAGATGTAGTTTATTTTTATTTAACATTTGTTGACCAGGAAAGAATGACTAGGACAGAGCCTATTTTCAGTGGAGGGCCTGGGAGATATGCTCCAGGAGCATGTCTTTGGAATGTGGGAGGAAACCCACTCGAACACAGGGAGGACATGCAGACTCCACACACAAGGCACCCGAGCTGAGAATCAAGTGGTTAGTGGCATTACTTTATCCTAACATCCTATTAGGCTTAGCTCAGCTTCTTACCTTGCTGCCTTGTACTAATAATGGAATTCCAGGATGCTTCTCATAGTAATATTACAGTATAGATATGCTAACCCCCTTATATGTGCACACACCAATATCTTTTGAGGTTTATAGAACTCTTACTATAACTCTTAATTCCAGCAGTTTCTCTTCTCTGATATAAAAGGCACCACTGACTTAGTGATGATTAGTTAACTCAAAACAGCTTCCCTGTCCTCTCATAGAAACATTTAAATATCACATCTGTTACAAATTTTAAATGAGTATAATACCAACTCATTTTTGAATTTCTGGTTGTTGTCTTAAGCTAAAACATTCAGAGTGCTGCAAATGAAATGGAATATCATTTGGCAAAGCCAAGTAAGGTGGTTGGTTTATTGTAAATGAAGCACCATAATTTCTTCTCCAAAGATAAATGCTACTTTACTGAACTTGTGTAATACTGTATAATGGTTGTCGTATAACATTTAGATGCAAGTCGGATAAACACAGCTACTTTAATAAGTTCAGATTGCTTGCAGCCTGCACTATTTTCTTATGCACTTTTGTTTGTTAAAAGATAAGAGAGCTGACCCTTGAGGTGATTTATACTAGATTGTATAGTAACTGTTACAAAGCAGATTCCTTCTGGGAAGGACTACTTGGTAGCCTACCTATTATGCCTGTTTGTAACTGCAGACTTTGATCCTGTTTGATAAGCATCAGTCTTACTCTGGATGTCTTTAAAGTGAACTTGTGTCTACCTTTCCACTTTGGACTGTGGACTTTATCTTCTTTGTTTTCCGCCATTAAAACACTTGCATTTTTTGAGATACTGCTTTTTAGGATTGTTATTGATATTTCTACTGGATAGCCTTATCACTTCTCCTGGTTCTTGTGCTATATGTTCTCTCCCAGTCTGTGCCTTTTTACATTAATTCTATCCCCTTTATTGAGAGATTTTAGTACAGATCCTGTTTTTTTTTTTTTTTTTTTTTTTTTTTGGAAAGCTCTGGGGCCATTATAGAAACCATCCAGGTTTGTGAAGCTGGAATTTTGCAAAATCAGTGTGCTAGATTTACTCTACAGTGCTGGTTGGTAAGCAGTGTAGCTAGGGTGGGGTGAGACGGGCAACTTCCATGAGTGCAAAGTGTTGGGAGGCCACAGTCAGCCAATCCCAATCTCTCTTTTAAAAGCTGGCATTGCATTTGTGGTCAAACCTTAGCACTGTAGCATGCCAGATGTGGTCTAAGCTGCAGCAACTGCTTGCTATGTTGTAGCAGGCAGTTTGCCACAGTTTAAAAAGAAGATTTTTTTTAACTAAAACAAGAGCGCCATAGCACTCCATGCAGGCAAGGTATACATTGTAGCAACTGTTTGCTATATTTGTAACAAACAGTTTGCTACAGTTTAAAATAAGATTTTTTTTAAATAAAACATTTTAAAGGTTGGGTCAGGGCACAGCAACAGGACCTGAATGGCTGGGGTGGGGGGGCAAGTTCTGCATCCATTTACCTGATTGGTGTACCAGTAGAAGGAATGCCTGTTTTTTATTTTTTTTCAGTGGAAGAGCTGGGAGGATAGATCTAACTGTAATAAGCGGATTACTTATAATATAGCAATCAGCTTATTGCAATGAAATGCTTTTTATGTTTTTTTTGGCTCGGGCCAGGCACTGGTTCATAGTAATAGCCGGCCCAGGGCACTGGTTGAACCAGCTTCATGATGAACCTGCAGCCATTATAAACCTGGGATAAGGATCATAACAAGACTGTCAAAACTGTGAATTTCATCTGAAAAACGTATATGGCATAACTTGCATTAGATGAGGGATATGTTAGTTTATGCTCTAGTTTTTTTCTCTCATAATTTTTTGATAGCATCAACTCCTGTTTGAGAGAAGCAGGATTAATTTATATGTGGTGACTGTGGCTCTGCTAATTTGCTGGAAGTCAAAGGTATATTAATGTTTATCATGTGTAAATAATACTGAAAGGAATGAAGTGAGTGCTGAACATATCTTTTGTTTTACTTATTTCTTAACCAAGTAAACCCACTAGGCATCAGTTTTTTTTAGTGGTAAATCAGAAGCACTGTCTGGCTAAGGAACTTCCTCACAGTCACAGAATAGGCAAATGGAGACTAAGGAAATCAAACTCAGAACTACAGGATGAAGTGTATAACCTTAATCCTCTAGGTTAAACTGCCAGACATACTGTATATTTATAATGTTGTAGACCCTGGAATTTCTATCACAGTACCTGTAAAAAGGAGGTTATTTCCTTGTTTTGAAAAGTAGATGCAGAAATGAATAATCAGCTGAGATAAATGCTGGTAGGAGATTAAACAAGAAAAAAAAACAGTGAAAAAATAGACAGCAAATATATTAACTTATTTATCATCTTATAGAGTATAGCACTCATGGTAATCATTCAATATGGCAGGTGTACTCAGCAGCATTAGGCATAATTACTGAAACAGGCCAGCAGTAGTACATCACTGAAAATTGCATTGTATTTGTTTATTTATTTATTTATTTACTTGCTTACTTATTGCTTTTGTTTACTGGAAAAGTCTGACTGGGCACAAGTCCAATATTCAGCAGGGGCCCAGGAAGAAATGCTCCATTTTATAGAATGAGTACAAGGCAGTTATGCAAGATTTACATAATAAATGTACATACATACTTAGACTAGTAATGGTATGATAGTTAATCAAAAAATAATAAATGTACATACACAGAATAGTAAAGTACATACATAGAATAGTAAATGAACATGCATAGAATTGTAATAATATGACAGTTAATGAAAACATTTAAATGAAGATTGTAGTAAATATTAGGTAACAACAAGCTTATAAGAAGTAAAAATGATAAGTTATAATAAATAACAATAAGAAGAAAAAAGTATAAGAAATAATTACAAAATTAATACACTTCAGAATTATAAAATTAATAAGAAATTCTAAGAAGAAATAATTATAAGCATATAAGAAGAAATAAGAAGCTTATAAGTGTCTAGTCTAGTAATTTAGACATCTTCATTAATTTGTGTTAGTACAGTCACTGATTATGTCTTTCATTGAAATAATGCAAAACAAACAATAATATTTTATTCTGTTTATATTTTATTTTGCCTTTATTTGTTTACTGAAGTAGTACACTGATCAAAACTGAAAAAAAAATGTAGGCATAGCCTGGATGAGAATATTTTTCACAGTTTAAAAAATAATAGAGGCAGCACAATTGTAGAATGACATGAAAATGAGCACAATTACAGAATGTACAACAGACATTAATGTAATAATAACAAAGTCAGACATTAATATAAGAGTAGAGAAGCATTTCAAAATATTGATAATAAACAATATTTTTTTACATGAACAGTACTGGTGTTAGGTAAAATATGTTTCATGGGTCACTGAGATGCCTCAATTAGAACTAGAAAACTGGCTTGGAGGTTAGACGACATAGCCATTAGGGAAGCAGGCACTTTTGGTTTGTTTTGGTAAATATGTTTTAAGTTCTACTCTGAATTTGAAGTAGAGACTAATTTCTTTTAGGTGCATTGGGAGAGTTTGTCAAAGTGGGGGTGCAATGGTGGAGAAGGTGTGTTTGTACTACGGAGGTTAGTTCTTGGAGTAGTGAGTGTGAAAGCAGTTTGAGAGCAGTGCTGATGCAGTTTGGCTACAAAAGGAGAAAAGGTTTTGAGATATAGTAGCATAAAACTGAGATCTTAGTATTAGGTCAAGATATATGAAGAAAAAAGAAGTTATGTATTTACCAAAATTTTTCATGTGCATTGTCCATCTCCACCTTTATTCTCACTTTTGGGGTCAGATCCAATCCACTAGATCTGTCAAAAGCTCAAGGCCTTCAGCAAAGCTCATGGGCATTCTACCTTACCATAATGCAAGTCCCCAAATCCCTCAGATCTTGCTTGCCCATGATAAATATACATTAGTGGAATTAAAGGTAAAACTATTTATAGTGTAAAAAGAATAAGTGGTTTCTTAGGTTATAGAGTCCAATGATATCCAATTACTACTACCCAGTCTCCCAGGAGCATAGACAGGGGTAGGTGAGTGGGTTGCGAAAATAAAGGTGGAGATGAACAACACACATGGAAAGTTATGGTAAGTACATAACTTCTTTATGTGATGTCATCAATTTCTCCTTTATTCTCACTTGTGGGACCGCATCCAAAGCTACCTGATTCTTGGGTGGCTCATGTGAGAATATTTCCCAGGACCATTGAACAAAGGATACTCTATTCCTGGAGACCAAATATACCTTGTAATGAGTAATAAAGGTGTAATGGCTTGCCCATGTGGCTGCTGCACACATGTTGTCCAGAGAAAGTTTCAGAAGTAGCCATCGCCCTGGTGGAATGAGCTTTGACAGGTGCAGGGGGAGTTTTGTTTTTCAAATTGTTAATAAAGGAAATTTATTCAGAAGCCATTTTGGATAGGGTAACCTCAGATACTGGTAAGCCTTTCCTAGTGTTAGAATAAGAAACAAATAGCTGATCTGATTGTCTGAATTCTGCAGTTCTATGTAGGTAAAAACATAACTGTTTATGAGCGTCCAATAGATGCAATGAGTATTCATCTTTATTCTGAAAATTTGGGAAGAATACCAGTAACTCAATAGACTGATTGAGGTTTCTTTCAGATACAACTTTGGGCAGAAAGGAGGGGTTGGTGTGTAAAGAAACTCTGTCTTTATGAAAAAATCATAAATGTTGGTTTGACAGATAAAGCTTGTAATTCTGAAACTCTCCTCACTGAGGTAATAGCTGCTAGGAGGAGCGTCTTCCAAAAAAGATACTTTAAGTCACAGGTAGCATAAGATTCAAATGGAGGATAGATAATATGTGACAACACAAAATTTAGACCCCAAGGTGGAGATGGTTCTTTATCCGGAGTTCTTAGAAGTGTAGTTCCCTTCAATAAGGCTTTACAACGCCTGTTTGCCATGATTCCATAGCCATTTTCTCCTATATGAAAGTTTGAAATTGCTGGCAATTGAACTCTAATAGTAGCTGCAGGAGCACCTTCATTAAAGAGCTTAGCCAAAAAGTCTAATATAAAATGAATGGGAGAAGTAAAGGGATCAATCTGTTCAGAATTATCCCATAAAGCAAACTTCTTCCATTTTCCTTTGTCAGTTTTCATGTAAATGACTTATGTGAAGAAACCAAAATGTGTCTTACAGGAGAGGAAAGACAAGGAAACCTGCTATCAGGGTAATTGCAGCAGCCAAGCTGTCAGTTTGGGATTGTTTAGACTGGGATGAACCATTCCTGATGGGTGAATCAGAAGGTCTTGCATGGTGTACAGAATCCATGGTTCATCCTGAACATAAGGCCGAAGGAAGGCGAGCCAAATTTGTCAAGGTCAACAGGGGGCAATTAGGATTATTGTCATCTTCAATAAGCTTGCTTTCTGTAGAAGTTTGGGAATTAGAGGAACTGGTGGAAAGGTATAAAGAAGTCCCAGTGGCCAATCATAAATAAGTGCATCCCTTGAGGACTCCCATGGAGGGGGGATCAGGGCAAAGTAGTTGCTGTATTTGACATTGATTGGTGAAGCAAAAAGGTTGCAGCAAGACTGGCCCCATTTTTGGAAAATCTCCACAACTTTTTGATTGAGGGACTACTCGTGAGGCCATAGTATGGCTCTGCTCAATTTGTCTACTACATCCTGAAGGTCTATAGAATACATCTAATTGTCTTTTTCCAAAAAAGGAAGTATTGACTGCAATGCCACCATCCAGAACTTGCTGTTTTTTACAGAGTTGTTCAGATTGCTGAGATCCAGAATGGGTCTTCAGTCCTCTGTTTTCTTTGGAACTAAAATGAATATTGAGTAAGTTCTGAATCCTTGCTGGTCTATGGGGACTTCTTGTATGACTCCTTTTGTTGACAACTTCTGAATTTCTAAGATTGCTTGTTCCTTTTGACTGTGTGGAACATCTAGAACTGTTTTGTTTTTGGGAGTGGAGAAGGAAAAGGGAATGACATAACCCCTGGATATTATGTTCTGCACCCATCTGTCATTTGTTATTCTTAGCCAGGAATGAAGGTGCAGAGACAACCATTCCCCCGAATGCCTCCAGAGGCAGACAATCAGGCAACCCTTCAGGAGCACTGAAAGGGCTTACCAAATAAGGATTCTCTAGAGCACTTATTCTGTGGTCTTCCCCTGCTGTGAGGATGGCATCTTCCATTATTGTTCCCCCTTCTGCCTTTAAGGGAAGTTTCACCCTGTGTATCTTGAAAGACCATTGTGATTGTTTGAACAACATAGTTCCACTACCTGTTTGACTTTTAGGAAAGAGTCTAGTGGGTGTGGAAAAATGTACTCCAACAGCATATAAGGTCTTGCCTTCCTACTCACACCTGATGAGCATCTCTTTTACTTTGGGCCCAAACAGAGAGGAGCCATCAAAAGGGGCATTAATGAAAGAAGACTTGAAGGGCTCCATGAAATCGCAAAGGTGCATCCAGGCCTGCCTCCTAAGTGAGATGCCTGAACCCACTGCCCTACTCATTCCATCTGCTACATATGAGATGAGTCTCATGGAAGTGTTTACTATAAATTTTAAGGTGGTGAGCTGTGCAGTTACCTTGTCTGTAACCATATCAGCTACAGATCCTTGGAGGGAGTCTGACAGTTCTTTTATCAGATCCCTCTGTAACCTAGTAAAATTTGTTAAGTAATTCAGCGACTGTAAGGTCAAGGTTGCTGATGAAAAGATAAGCTTCCCATACCTATCCATGGTCCTAGAATCTTTATTCGGGGGGTGGATAGTGGAACTGGTCTCAGACAGTTCTTTTTTAGTGGCCGCCGCCATTACCATGGCATCAACTGCTACACCTTTTGTAAGGAAAGGCTTGCCTGAATGGGCAGTAATATATTTGTTTGGCCTCATAGGAGTCAGTTCTATGGAGTCTAAGGTCTCCCAAGCATTCCAAGAGATTAAGTCAATAAGCTCATTGGAAGGAGGGCTCACCCAAGAGGTGGAAGGGGAGAAACCCGAAAGCCTTCAGGCATACCGACTCCTCAGCTGAAGGGGTTATGGACTGCCAGCCATCTCTCTGTTTTAATATTCCTAGGATGTCTTCAAATGAGACATCTTCAGGAGGTGACCAAGGGGACCCTTCTGCATCATTGAGGTAAGTATCAGTTGTGACTGACTCCTCCAGGGAGTCCAGATGCTTCCTCTTGCAAGTCGTCTTCTGAGGGTCTTCCTCAGTGGGGAAGTCTGGGGAAGTTTCAGAAGAGGGAAGAGTCCCTTTTTGGATGTCCTGAGGCCTGGGGTCTCTGTGGTCCTATAAAATGGGTACATGAGTAGGAAAAGTCACTGGCCCAGAACTGGAAGGAAGATCGTGGAGAGACTGTGTCTGAGACTGTGATGTAGTCATTACCCTCCTCATAACCTCAAAGGCACTCCATCCCTGATCTGAAGAAAACTCTGGATCTGACAAAAAGGTAGTCAGAGCCAAGGGAATCTCTGCAGCAGAGGACAGACACTCAAAGGCAGAAGTAGGATCTGAACTCACCCACGCCAAAGCTCCAAGAGGCAGGATTGGAGCCGGTGAGATCCAAACCCACTCTCCGGGTTCAACCGGGGAGTGTCAACTCCTAGAGGTCTCCCGCTCCAACTCAGCAGAAGCACCCAGAGCAGATGTTGGATCCAAGGAACCCATGTATCTAGAATCTGAGATGGACACCAGTTGGACATCTGAATCTTCCAGCTCCAAAACCAGGGGACAGATCAGAGGAAGAGTATGCACTGATGGAGAGGACTTTATCAGATCCAATACCTTTGGGCTCGGATCCAGTAATACTCTGGCCAAAGCTGGTCTCTTCAGAAGCCTCTGCACTAATCTATCTACATCATCATCTGACAAACTCCTGGTAGATCAGGTAGATAAGGTAGGGGTTCTATACTTTGTCAAAAATGGTAATGGGAGCCGAGAAGGCATAGGCTCCAATGATGGAGAATGTCTCCAATAGCTAAACTCAGTAGTAGCCAAAGAGGTTGGAGCAGAAGGTTCAAGTTTCTCTGAAGACCTCTCAGATCCAATAGCTACTGTCTGCTCTGAAGAGTCTGTAGGAGCAGACAGTTTAGATACTTTCTGTTTCAGGTCCAAAGAAGATTTTGGAATCAAGGAAGGTTGCTTTTCTGCTTTGTTAGACTTATCCAATTTAGAAGATTTAGAGGACTCTGGTGAAATAGCCTCAGAAAAAGGTGTTTTAAGCAAGCCTTTCAACATGAGTTTATTTTTACACTCCATAAGAGCCCTCTTGTAAACCATGACAAATGGAACATGACTCTTGTAAATGTAAAGGTCCCAAGCAATGCACACTCAAATTGTGTGCATCACTTACAGGCATCTTTTTTCCACATTATTTGCATTTCTTTAACCCCAAGGGTATCCTTTCCAGTTTTTGAGACATATTTGAAAATGAAGCCAGTGAAAATAAGCTATGTAAATTAAAAAGAGAAAACAACACAAATACACAAAGGAACAGCCTCTAACTAAAACGGATGTTAAAAGGATTGAGGAAAATTAGGAAGTTTTTTTTTTTAAATTAGAAGATAAAGAACATCCTCTAATTTAAATGGATATTGAAAAAGGGGGAGAGATAACAACACTCATACAGGTGAACAAACGCCCTCTAACTTAAATGGGCATGGGGAGGGGAAAACTAAGAAGAGGGAACAACACTCACAGCCAAAAAGAATGTTGTCTAACTCAAACAGACGTAAAAAGGGTAAGGAAATTGTTAAACTAAATATTAGAGAAAATTTTAAGGTAAAAATTATTAGAAATATATAAATAAACTTTCACTTAGCCAAGAGATTCCTGAGAGGACCACATCTATTGCTGAGCAGCAAATGAGATCTGAGGGATTTGGGGAACTGTGTTATGGGTAAGGTAGAATGCCCACGAGCTTTGCTGAAGGCCTCAAGCCTTGGAAAAAGAATGAGATGGATCCGAAATATCGGATTTGAACCCACAAGTGAGAATATAGGTGATCCTGACAACATCACATTAATTGTTTCAACATTGGAGATGTTCAGATCTCAGATAACTATGTTGCTAGAGAAACTGAGTTTTAGTGGAGTTTCAAACAGCACAGTAAGTGCTGGTCTGATTGGAGCTGGTATTGAATTTGAGATGAGAATGACTAGATCTGTAGATGACCATGTCATCCACATAGAAGATGAAAGGTAGTTGGGAAAGGTCATGTGGAAGTTGGTTAACAAAGACGGAGAATAACAGGGGGCAGAGATGATCCCCTTAGGTAAGTCTTTATGGGAGGAGCAGATATTTTAGAGTGAGGACCTTATTTTAATTTTGAAGTATCTATTAGAGAGATTTCTTTTAAATCAATGAGAGCTATCTGTACTGATGCCAATTTCTATATGTTTTTTGGGATTAGATTGTGGCCAATTTGATTAAATGCTTTTATGAGATAAATGTGTAGAGCTCCTATAATTTTGCCTTTTCTATGTTTTATAGAATGTCAACTGTTATAACCCACAGTGCTGTTATAGTTCTTTGTCCAAGCCAGAAGATGGTATTGTTCGATGTACTGGGAATGCTGATTGCTGCTTCTAAGTTTTTATTGCTCAAGTAACTGCATCTTCAAATAGTTTATTGCCATTGTTATCCGATCACAAAATTTTATTAGAGTTGGACTGCCAGTTAGCACAGAGGAATAAAGGCATGACCTGTTAACAAACTGCTTTCTGTTGTCCAGTAAGGTTTGATTCTCTTGGCCTTCATTTGACTGTGTCATTCTGAATGGTTCACTTAACCAGACAGTGGTCTGACGCAACTGTGAAATTAAGCTAGGCTCCTCAATGGTCTCCTTAACCTCATGCCTATTAAGTAACTTTTAACTTATCTAATTTGCATAAAAACACTACTCCATTGAATCAATGCATTGATCATTCATAAATGCCAACAGAAAAGGGGCCACAACCAGAATATCTTCTCATAACAATAAAAATAAAATTGTTGTTTTTTCATACAGCAAAACTGTTTTCTATAACAGCAATAGAGCCAAGATTAACTCGAGAATGTACTTGTATCTCATTTCTTCCAACAAAGCCCTGCAAGTTTGAGCCTTTTGACAAAATTAGGTTATATCTTCACAGTTCAAACAAATGTTTACGTCTCTTGAGCAGCAATTTTTAATACAGAAGTGTAAATAGCAAGTTGCTCAGCGTACACAGTGGTCATACTCATTTGGTTCATGTTCTTAAAATGGATTTTAGAAGTCACAATAAGACACAGTAAATATTAATGTTATAACATTTTGTAAACAACTTACAACATCTCAGCAATTATTAAAGCTACATATATACAGACATAAACATTTGTTCATCTAACAGTGAGTGTTGATGTGAAGCTAAGCAGTTATGGCTCTACATTGCTTTGCTGTTGAAATATTTAGAGGAATCTGAACTGTATGGCAATACAAGTAAATAGTATATGAGCAATAGCTAATATCTCTTTAGCTTCACTGGATAGAGGTCATATATCAATGGAGATGAGTTGCCTATCATGTAAGCTTTAAAATTAAAATTTTCAACAGCTTTCATGCAACATGGTTTTAGAATTATTAATTCAAATATGAAAAGGAACACCTGGAGGTGTCACTAAAGTTTAATGAATATATGGGCTAAGGTGATACCCCCAATAACTCCACATACATTTATGTGGTGAATTACATTACAAAATGAGATTCAAAATTATGACCTATTTACATGGCATTTTACTCTATGTAGAATAAAATAGCCAGTGTACTTTATCAAAAAAATGATCCATTGTTCTGGTCAAAATCCCTTTCCAATATCCCTCTATGCCATCAGTCTCTTAAAAATAGTACATATTCAGTCAAAGGGAATAAATTGATTGTCTATCAAATTTGATTTACATTATTTGAAGAATTGACAATAATAGGCAGAACCTTGCAAATCTGCTGACAATATAATGCTTTCACAAATGTAACTTTCTTTGTCACTCAGTCACATGAAGCAGAGTGTTCCTTAAAATGGTAGCATAACCTTTTCCCCTAGTAGCTGTGCAATTTATATATATATATATCAATCAACTACCTTGCACTATGAAAACTGTTGAACAACAACTACTTCCCTTTTTTAGCAATCACTAATCGATAGACACTTACTAACTTTTCATATAGTAAGACAATAACTGCACCCAATACCCAGCGCATTATGCCTTCCAACATGCTTGTATTTTGTTGAGGCATGTGATTTAGCCAGCCCTTCTCATTCCTGCACCATACCATTTTCTTCAGATACAATCCACTCCATCTGTCATTTCTGCCTGCTCACTAGAAGTTCTCCTACACGTCTCCTCTTTAACTGTCTGCAGCATGATCCACTTAGACTGCATGGTACAACAAGGTGGAACTCAGGTTCTGCACTATACAAAATTGTTTCCATAATAAAAGCTCCTTACATTGTTATAGCACCAAAGCATGAAAAGTGAATTCACAGTAGATCTCTTATTGCACTAAACAATGCCATCATTACCTTGCTTGCTACTTTTAAGATCTTTCCTGCTTTACTGAAATCTGGGAAGTGTAAAATGATCAACTAGAGACCTGTTCACAATCTTATCAGCTCTAAAACCAGGATTATCTCTACTTCCAGGATGATGCAGGACAGAGGTACTTTTCTCAATCAACTAACAAATACATGCTCCATGACAGCCAGGCAGGTATCTGCTTCAGTTACTTCAGGCACCATAAACACGTGATGAAAACAGCTGTTGGTACAAGTGTTGGTATCATCAATCTTTTTTTTTTCTTTTAGCACTAGATTTTCAGGGAACAATTTGTTCATCATCTGGTATAATTTAATCATTCTTTTCTGCTTCTGAGTGGTTTCCTGTACTTCCTTCTTTTCCAGTTTGTTTAAAGAAACTTTCATTTGCTCCTGGTTAGTGATGTAGGTCATATGAAAGGTATGGCATTCTTTCAACAAAGGCACCATTGACTTCTGTAATTCAGTAAGTGGTGGGTGTATCATGTTGTTGGACATAAGCCAACATTTTACATTACTCTGAAACGCTCAAGCCACAAACTTCTTTTCTTTGAAATGTTTACTGTTTGCAAAATGACAAAATAATTATTACAGGTTTATAGAAAGTTCATTTAACCACACAATTAATTGAAAACAAGTAGAGCACAACCTCATGAAGTCATCGTTAGTACCAAGTCATTACAACACGGGAAATGGAAGTTTAAAATACATAGGATAGCTGCATTTTAATTTGTAAATGATTTTAGTGTGCTCAGGTAAGATTTAATACAGCTTTTGATAAATCATATAGAAAAATTTCATATTTACAATATAATTTATTTTACACAGTCTATATGTTCTGAAGCAGTCAGTGTTGTCATTTCAGTTTACTGAGGTTTGGCCCAAGAGGTTGCCACATTTACTACTGGATCCAGTGTCTCTCACATATCATTGTATCAGCTGTCTGTATTACCACACGAATGCACACACGTACCTGCCACAGCTAAGAGTATACAAAACACCCTACAGATTGTACTATGTTGATTGCAGGTGTTTAACTTTTGTACATTGTACTGCATCATGTTTTCTAAGTATCACACAGAACATTCACCATGACTGTGTTGCTCTGTGTAGTTCTTTTGACATTTGTATTACATTTACTTTTGTGCTTGAGATACTATTGTATTGCACTTTATAGGCATCAGGTGCCATGCTATTATACAAGTTGTACTTGTAATTACAGTTACAGGCAACGCACCACAACTGATGATTGTTGTGTCAGTCTGCATTACTAGATAAAACTTTGTACTTTACCAGCACCAGATCCATGCACTTTTTATGCAGTGCATTTGCAGTGTCATTGGTTATGGTGCCAAAGTTTACACTGACTGTGCATTTTATTACAGTGAAGAGCCTGTGCCCTTGAGTGGAGTGCATGTTGTACTGTCTGCCTGCCTATGTTGTCAACACCTACTATGAAAAAAGAGGTAGAATACAAGCATTTGATTATACTTCTGCAGCTCTGCAGGGCTGCATTATGCCTGAAGTGTGATAGCCTGGCACCAGTTAATTTCAGTGCATGTCTGTGACAGCACATTTGTATTTTACTTGTACATAAGTATACATCTTTTTGTACCAGAAACAGCTACAATTTAGATATGATGATCCTGCACTCTGAGCATTTATCTGTTGACTAATCTAGCTTGCCAGAGGAGTAGCTAGGGTGGGATGAAGGGAGTAGCTATCCCAGGTGCAATGTGTTAAGGGGTGTGATCAGGAGATGCCAATCAATCAGTAATGCAGTACCAGTATTTCTGAATGCCAGTATAGAAATAAATATGCTTTTGCAGTTAGAACTGCAGATTTTTTATGGGGTATAAGACATAGCAGACTGCAGTTTTAAGAGCAGAAAGATCACGATCAGGACCACTTTTTTATTTTGAAGGGTGCAGAAATAGGACCTGGCTTATTCCTGAGGTTAGGAGTATCAACCAGATCATGAACATAACCTTTTTTTTAATCCTCAAATTACAATTGAGGGAAGAAGATCAGGGAACACACTGAGGGCAAAACAAACCAGTTGCAGTTCTGTGTCTTGCCGTATCTGTTCCTTTATGTGTACTTATCAGTTGCTGCTTTTGTTCACTAGCTGGGGTTTGGGAAAAGCAGTAAGTCACATGACTGGTCCATGATAATAAAGAGGCCACTAGTTAGGTGGTATAGATAGAACAGCAGGGCCTCATTGTAGTCATTCTCTGGGAAGACAGGCCCCACGGTACAAGAGAATGGAAAAACAGTCTGGAAAGCCAAAGTAGGTGCTGCCTACCTTCTACAACGCTGTAACTTTTTTATATAGGACAGAACTTCAATATTAGCAACAGGGTGACATAAATGTACTCCCAGCTCAGTCTTCATATGACAGCAACAGCATTCTAGGCAGCCATGATTCTGCCTTTGCTACAGGTTACAGTGCATAGATTTGCACTTACTATATAGTACAAACCAACTACAGATCACAGCATCAGGAAATAAGTAACATCCAGGGATGAATACATGCACATCTAACTTTGTAGTTTCTTCAGCACATACGTAGGTCATCAATTAAGCAGAAAAGAAGAATAGTTAACAAGTAATGTTTATTCAGTAATAACCCATACAATACATCAAAGAACACTGTAGTATATGAACATACTGGCAACGCTGCTCTTTAGAATAACTGCAGTTTTTTTTTACTGAGAAACAGAAAGATAAAACAAAAACAGTCTCTACTTTTACACTTCTGGTTGTACTTCTATTATAGTTTCCAAAGAATCTCAGGCAAACGTCAGGTAATCCTTCAAATAGCTCCAAAGAAATCTTCCCGTTGCTGAACAATCTCTTGTAGTAAAGTTTTCAGCTGACTTTTTGTCTAAGTGACTCTACTCTTGGCTCTAGTACTCCCTCTATGTGGTAGGCAATCATCTCTGTCAGTACCTGAAACTGGTTGTTTCCTCTCAAACAGCCCTCTCTGCAATACTTCTCGCTTTCTCTCTGTCTCCATAATCCTTCCTTTTATAGGAATGAAGCCTATAGCCTCCATCATTATGGATAAGTGTCAGGATTCCTCCTCTCCCACAGCCCTTGTGCTGCAGCTCCACAAATTCCACAGTAGCCACTGTGGTGCTCTGTACCACAAGATTATTCCCAGCTCAGACCTGTAGGGATGAGTACTATGGGCCATTTAGATCCCAGCTCAGCCATCCCACAAATTCTGACACTGCTAGGTGCATAACTCTTAACCTCTTAACACAAGAAATCTGGAGAAAGCCAAAACATAACTCCTAACCTCTTAACGCAAGATATCTGGACAAAGCTAAAAATAGTGGGGGGACAAAGGCCCAAAAATAAGGACAATTTTTAAATATTGCTGTTGTACGTTTAGAGAGCTGCTAGAATAAAAGGTTTTGTGTTAGTATCCATTTTCTGAATGATTTGAAATCTGAAACTCAAATATCTGCCATTATTTAGTGACTTCAATTCTCAATGATGTGCCAAAAAAACACAAATTTTATGAGGAGCAGACCAAAAGTATGAGGCAAAATTCTTGACATTGTGCACAAATCTAGACAGTTGAGAGGTATGGCTAGGTGTCATGTCCAGGTTTGAAGCAAATATAAAATCACTACATAGACATTATTGTCTGAGCCGCTACCTTGTTTACTGTTTTTATAAGTAAGAGAAGAGCAAATGTCTCAACTTTGTATAGGACACTAGGCAACAGATCTCAGTCCATTTCTTCAACTGATTTATCTTTGGTTGTTGTACGACCTCTTTGGGATCTGTAGTAGTACTAAATTTTTACTTATATGTACTGAGTCTTTTAGTGTGGATTCCATTAATAGCAGCAAGTACAGGTTCTTAAATAAAAACTTTAAAATGGGTAGAATTATCCCATCAACTAAATTATACCCAACTTAACACTCAAAATTATGTCTAATCCCACTTACTGCCCCTCTATAAATACAATTCTCCACCACTACCTCCCACATAGTCACCTTCGATCTTCTGACAAAAATCTACTTGACCTCTATAAGCCTTGCAAATACTGTGGTCAAAGTCTGTACTCACACTACATAGCGAAACTCTGGAATATGATCTCTGCACCAATCAGGGCAATATATAGCATTAATTTATTTTAAGCTGCAACTAAGTTAATTCTTCTCTGACTCCTGGTTTTGCACTTGCGGTTCTCCTGGATAAAGTTTCAGCTCCTTCTCCTCTAATACCTGTATAGATCCTGTCTCTCCGTTTCCTTGTTTTTATTTTTCTTATTCTTATTTCCCTTATTCCTAATCTTACTTTTACTCATTATGTTTCTCCTGCCTCCCACATCTACTCCAGTTATTGCCACAAAAAAATACTTTTCCTCACTTTCCCCTCTGTTCCTCTCCTCCTCATCCACTGTTTGAATTTTTCCACTTTGATGTTTGCTTTATGAGTGAGTAATAAACTTTCACACTTACAACATGTCAACACATTTCAGTGCTACATGATATTGTATTTATCTTGTTTTAATGATGGTACATGTATATTATTCTACATATTGTATATGTATTAATATTGGTATTAATCTATGAATCTGCAGTATACTGTAATATGATGTCAGTTTTCACCTATGTATATGTATTCTCTGTTGTTTTATTTATGCAGCTTTTCTCCCAAGACCCCCATTGTAAATAGATAAAATGATCCAATTGGACTTTGCTGGTAAATGAATGTCAATAAATAAATTATTTAATGGACCGAACTCAACATGAAGCATTTCTGAGACATCATGCTTATGCCAAGATTGCCTTAGGTTTGTTTAGGCTGCTTCGGGTTCTGTAGCTGCTTGTTCTGCGATATCACTAGCCATGTTAAAATGGCCTCCAGAACATTTCTGTCAAATGATTAGTACATCTTTCAAAGTCTAAGCATCTTTTTTTGCTGTTCTCTGTACTGGCCATCTCTGTCTGCCTTAGAAGGCTAGTGTGAGTATTTTCCTTCTGTTTGAGACAATTATTTTTTTTTATGGATTTGTTACTTTCTAGCTTCAGCTCAGCATGAGATGCGAGTGTTGACTAAACGAAAAGAACAAAATGACTGCAAGTTGCTTTTCTGGTGTTATGACCCATGATGTCACAAGGGCCGTAAGGCCCATTAAACCAGGCAAATATGACTACAGCCTAATGGTGGCCCATGTGGGAGTGAATGGCTTGAGGTACTCCACCCAGAGGGACATGCACAGAGAGAGAGAGAGATGATAAAAGTTACTATACATGTGTTACAGGCAGGAAAGACACTAGTCTTGAGTAATATCTTGCCTTCAGCAAGAATGATGCCTGGATACCAAGATGAGATAATTGTATTTAACTATTGGCTATGTAGTTGATGCTATTCTAAGTGAATCCAGTGTGTATCAACCTGTGATAAAATGGAAGACAAGGTGTCCTGTTTCACTGCAGTTGGCTTACACCTCTCATTCCAGTCCTTCTACATACTGGCAGAAGCTTTTGCTGCCACCATAGTTCCTTTTTCAGGCATAGTCTCCTTACTTGACATTTCTATATGCCAAGCGCAAGCCCAAATTTGGACAACCTTATGGTAACACTACAAAAATGCAAGGAGTCTAAACAGAAAGATGCCAGAGCTTGAGGCCGTCCTGCAACTCAAACGCAACTCAAGCACATTCATGTCTGTGTAGTCAGTGAGACATGGTTTCAATGGAATTGTCAGCACTCTCTCTATATCAGGGTTATCATCTATCATGCCTTCAGGCCTTTAAGTAACTCTGAGGAAGTATCTGTATTTGTCAGAAACACCATCACTTTGTGTCAAATTACTCATGACTCTAACTTGGAGTTCCTGGAGACACAAATCACCCTTAACAAATCCAACTGTTATTTCCTTTTTAGTTACATATGCCCATCAATGTCTCACAAAAATCATGGAAATTGCCTTACTACCATGGTGGGGGGAGGTAAATATCAAACCAAATACCTTCTTGCTAGGGTACTTCAATTACCCAAACTTTGATTGGCTGTCATTCATCTCTAAGAATGGATATGCTGAGTGTTTCCTACACTCTACTAATATCAATGCATTGGTGTAAAATGTAACCCTACTAGAGGCTCTGATATCCTAACCTGGTTCTTGCCAACCTAGCTTGCGCCTGTACCCCCACCCTCACATCTCCCCAGCCCTGGTTAAATCTGATCACAAATCAGTCACCTTCTCTGCCAGGCTTAGTCGTTCAACCCCACTGCCAAATGAAACCTTCTTTAGAGATTTCTCCAGGGCAAACATTTTTCAGCTTGTAGAAGACCTATACAAAATTCTCAACATTCCCCAGGAATTGGTCCCAGCTGAGGAAGCTGGTTCATTCATCGACAATTTTTATTAGAACCTAAACAGCTGCATTGTGAAATATGTACCCATCCACCCTAAATATCATTGTAAACTCAGGAATAAACCAAAAAAAAACACAGTATCCCAAAATAAAACAATCAAAAAACACAACCATTTTCCAGTAGTGCTCTTAAACTCCTTGCTGGTATGTTTCTGTGTAGTCTTGATGTAGCGTGAATTGAGGATTTCTTATAATTCTTCCTTATTTTCCTTCTTTTATTATATAATTTATTAATACAGGAATTCCACCAGATTGGTTTATTCCTAAAAAACAAAAAAAAACACAGAGAAGCTGCACTAAAAAAAAAGGCAAGTTAAGTTATGTCATTAAACCTGGCTTCTTCCATTAACTATATGACTCTGAAGTGACTTTGAATCTCACACTGACACAAATGTTCTACAGGAGGGGCTGACACAGACAAACAAATGGTGTCAGAGCCATGGGCTAAAACTAAATGCCAAGAAATACATAATAGTATCCTTTGGGAAGTCATCCATTCCTGATAACTATCATATTGACAACACACCCCTTAGCGCTGACCCAGTAGTCAGGAGCTTAGGGACACACATAGATAGTAATCTAGCCTTTGATCATCACGTGTCTACAGTGGTGAGGAAATCATTCTATATTGCACAACTTATAAACAAAGGTGTGGCATCTAAGTCCAAGGAAGTTATTGTTCCACTGTATTCGGCATTCATCAGACCTATCATTGAGTACAATGCCCCCTTTGGTATGTACCTAACTAGGAATATCCAACAATTGGAATGTCCACTGAGCTTCCTCACTAAAAGAATACAAGGCATAAGTAATATGTCCTATGCAGACTGCCTCAAGGCCCTATACCTGTACTTTGTCTCCCACAGGTTTTTCAGGGGAGATCTATCCCTGGCATACAGGGCATTGACAGACTCCACTCTGATGCACATCCTGCATATGCACAAAACAAACAGCACCAGGATTACCTATTCTAAAAACTTAAATCTTGCCTGTGATATAAATAGGACCTGCTGGAGAGACAGGTATGTATCCCAGAGACTACCCCGTCTGTGGAACAGGCTCTCCATCTATGTGAAACAGAGTTCCTCCCTAACCCAATTCAAGTGCAACTTGGACAATTGGATGGGGAACCAGAAATTCATCCCTGGTTTGGCACCT
Source organism: Protopterus annectens (assembly GCF_019279795.1). Lineage (NCBI taxonomy): Eukaryota > Metazoa > Chordata > Ceratodontiformes > Protopteridae > Protopterus > Protopterus annectens. The sequence continues at coordinate 268,129,069 of NC_056736.1, read as the reverse complement.
ATGTCTCTAATGAACTCAGGTAACCTGTAAATAGTTCATCTCCCAGACCCATGCTTACACTTTTCTAGGGTATCAGAACTTGTCAGAGATTTTTGATGTGTGGCTAGGCTTAAAAAGGCCCTTGTGGTCATTAGCCTAGTACACACCTCCAGGCTAGTTGCCCAACACAATGCAGCTGAAATTCTCCAGGTGCAACAAACACTAGGTAAGACTGCAATCCAAATTGTAGCTTGCTACAGATCCCCCACCATGCCCCAAGATTCTCACTACACCTTTCTAAACATACTGGAAAATATTAAGATACAACCATACACCCTAATAATTGGTGATTTCAACTACCCTGCCATTAACTGGGAAAACTACTCAGGTACCAACACCTTTTCCCAATGGTTCTTGGAATTCATAAATTCCAACACCCTGGATCAACTAATCCATTGTCCCACCAGGGGCTCCAATATACTAGACCTGGTCATTACCAACATGGGAGATAGATGCTCCACACCAGTGGTCACCCCCTCATTGGTCAGGTCTGACAATAAGCAAATCACCCTTGACATCCACATCCCAACCCCACCCCCCAGTAAGGAAACCTCCATAAAAAACTTCTCCAAAGCCAACTTCATGCTACTCAAGTCAGAAGTGACAAACTTCATGACACCCATGCAGACAAGATCTGAAAGTTCGACTGCTGAATCCTACACTAAGGCACTGTATGAGCACATCCACTCATGCATGAATTGTGCCATCCCAAATAGAACCAAGATGCTCTCCTCCAAAACAAGGAAGCCAATCTGATGGTCCCCTGCTATAAACAAACTATACAACAGAAGGAAGAAACTGTTGCAGAAAAGAGGAAAATCCCAGGATGCAAAAAAAAAAACCCTTACCAGCCTCAGTAAGAAGCTGATATCCCTCATAAAATCCTCAAAAGCTAGTTATGAAAATAAAATTGCCAAAGATTCCAAAGACAACCACAAAGCATTCTATAGTTATGTCAAGAATCTAAATGACAATGCTCAAATCTGCTCTAAGTTACAACAGAATGGCATTAAATATACTGATCCCAAGGATATTGCCAATATCCTGGCAGATCGATTTAGTGCCAACTTCACCCCCCTCTCACCCCTTAAAGGGCCCACCTCAATACCAAAAGATTGCCAAATTCTGGTAATCACGGCCACACAGGTAGAAACCACACTCTCCAAAGCTAAGAATACAGCATCCATGGGACCAGATGACATCCTGGGCTGTGTACTACATGAACTACAAAATGAACTGGCACCTCACCTAAGCGTCATGTTTAATCATAGCCTCACCTCAGGCTTTGTGCCCACTGAGTGGCACACAGCTGCAGTTATCCCACTCCACAAGGGGGGATCCACCTTGGATCCCGGGAACTACCATCCCATCAGTCTAATGAGCCTGATCTGCAAGGGCATGGAATGCATTATCATGGAACTTATAAACAAAAACATTGGCAACCTTCAAACACTGGACCCCACCCAGTTTGGGTTTGTGAAGGGCCGATCTTGTCTCCTGAACCTGATAGACTTCTTTGAATCAGTCTCCAGAGCTGTGGACGAGGGTAAGTCCACACAGCCTATCTGGACCTCGCCAAGGCCTTCAACACCATCCCCCACTCTGGAATCATAGATAAACTTACTAAGCTGGGCATAAATCCCTACATCACTCGATGGGTTGCCAACTGGCTTACTGACAGAACCCAGACTGTAAAAGTAGCTGACTGCAAATCCAGCTCAAAACAACTGACAAGTGGAGTACCTCAGGGTTCAGTCCTGGGACCACTCTTGTTTGGCATCTACTTCTCTGAAGTACAGGCCAACACTAAGGGACTCTGGCTAACAAAGTTCGCAGATGACTGCAAACTGGGTGCCATTATTGAATCCCCAAATGATGTGAATATTCTACAAAAGGGCCTTACAGAAACAGATGCTTGGGGCCAGAGCCATGGGCTCAAGCTTAATGCCAAGAAATGTATAGTTATCCCCTTTGGAAAAAAACATGTACCCATGAATTACCACATAGGTGGCAGTACACTAAACATCGAAATTGTGATGAGAGACTTAGGGACACAGGTAGACAGTGGTCTCACCTTCGATAACCACATCATCACAACAGTCAAGAAATCCTTCTATGTGGCACACCTCATCACTAAGGGATTTTCATCTAGAAAAAAGGAGGTCATTGTCCCACTGTACTCATCCCTCATTAGACCCATTATAGAGTATAATGCCCCATTTGGTATGTACCTTACACGACATCTGCAACAACTGGAAAGACCGCAGAAATACCTCACTAAAAGAATCACAGGCCTAAAGCAGATGTCATATGCTGACCATCTAAAAAAAACTCCAGGTATATTCTGTGGCATATCGTCTACTCAGAGGCGATCTCTGCTTAACATACAAGGCCATGTCAAACACTGAGCTGTTGGACATGCTCCACTTAAAGAAATCCCAATCCCTCAGAGCCACATGCTCCAGGGATCTAAACCTTGTCATCACAATGAAGAAAACATGCTGGAGGGATAGGTTCCTGACTCAGAGACTCCCCGTACTCTGGAATAGACTGCCCATACATGTCAAGCAGAGCACCTCCTTGGCCCTCTTCAAAAGGAACCTTGATGATTGGATGGGAGATAGGAAATTCACCCCGGGGATCATGTCAGTTGCCCTGCTAGACAGGGATCCAGGGAAGTAAATATTGTGGGAAGAAATATCCAGGAAATTGTTATGGCTAGGCTTGTATAGGCCCTAGGGCCGATAGCCTAGTACCAACCTATGAACCTATAAATTGGTGAGTTTACTAAAAATTACTATTATTTATCACACATTTATTACATATAACCTTGAATATTTGTTTACCTGCTAATAACTCTAACAAATGTAAAAAGATGAAAAATGAAGAGTAGTACAAGAGGAAGACCACTCCCAATTATAATTTAGAATGGAATCATTTATTCAACAATAAATCAGCAAAGCAGTATATTTACTTTGCAGGATTTTTATTTTAGTTGAGAAATCCTGCAATTTTCAAAAGCATTACTACAAAGGGAACTAAAATCATGTCAAGAATTTTCCAGTACAGCATGAACCATAGATGCAGCAAACGCAAAAACTGACATCATGATTAAAACATGAGCACCATATTTTGAAAGCTGTATTGAAGCACTTAGTTGAAGTGACTGCAGACCTAATCTGAATTATTCACTGTGTGCAGACCTAATCTGAATTATTCACATTCTCCTGTCAAACAGGGAACCTTTCACTGATGGCTGGTCCACAAGGAGTGCTTGTAGGGGCTGTTAATATTCTTTTTCTTAAGACCACTGAGGCTGAAATGAGACTCTTCAGAAATAAAAACTTCATTTTGCACAAGTACTCTTGCTAGGTACTGTGGAATTATTAATCATGATCTCTTTGTACGACTGGTGCAATCTCACATGACTGTTACTGGTTTACTTTGTATTTAGACAAGTCAGCACATATATTTGACATCTCTGAAATGGCTACAGTTATGAGTTTCAGTACGTTTCAGCATAAGTGAGGACATCCTAATACAGTTTCAATTGTTAAACAAAACCAGGGAATAAACTATTTTACTGAATTTAATAATTTCCTAACATAAATCAAGTTGCTCTTATAAAAATGATGCTATGTAACAAAATGATGCTCCTGCTGTGATTGGTGTGATGCTCCTGGTGCGATTGGCATGATGCGCCTGCTGTAATTGATGTGATGCTCCTGCTGCTATGATTGGTGTGGTGCTCCTGGTATGATTGGTATGATGCTCCTGCAGCGATTGGTGTGATGCTCCTGCTGCGATTAGTGTGGTGCTCCTGCTGCAATTGATGTGATGTTCCTGCTGTGATTGGTGTGTACTAGGTGGTGATTAAACTAATACCACAATATCCAGGCTTTTAAAATTCTGTAAAATTCCATTGCGTAATTCACCAGGAAGCTTTATGTAAAAAAGGACTGAAACAGTGAAACTGGATTCTATAATGGGCATTGTCTTCTAAATTATCTTCATCAGACAATGACATTCAATTTCTGACAGTTTCATGCTTGCTTTGAAGATCAGAATATAGACTATGAAGATGCTATCATTCAGAATGAGTTTGGCTGGCTCAAACAGGAACAATTGCTGGATTATTCCTTTGTGTTTTGCCACAAACTGCAGAATATCTGGCAGAGAAAAAGAGTTGTAGAGCTTTTACATCCTCCTTGACTTATGAACCTTTCTTTGTTATCTAATATTACTCAATAGTCTTAATAAGTTAAACTTAACTGTGCAGGGCTCTTACTTCATATCAGAACTATAATATCTCAGTACAGCTAGTTATTAAAAAAATCTGCGAATGTTGCACTGAACTTTAGTCTAAAGTGATGTGAAACATTTTCCCAAATTGACAGCAATTGATATAGGCTCTCTGTGGTTCATTGAATGTAGATACAGTAAAATAACATACATATGAGGAAGCAACTTGGCATCATGATTTGTTCTGTAAAATATCGAAGGAATTTGAAGTGTGGCTTGCAGACTTTTCAGTTTCATTGCCTTTGCTTGGATTTGTCGTCAACTAATTTCACAAAATCCTGAGAAATCCAATTCCAAAGTATCTGTTAACTATGGATTACAGTCTGACCCCATGGGCAAAAATGGGTAGATTGATGGGTGGATTTCTAACTGCAGAATATTGATTTTCAAAAATATGGAACTAAAGCAATGACATAAAATTGTTAACATATTCCCTGATTTTTGGCAGTTGGGTGAAAAAAAAAAACAAATGCTAGCTATGTCACCTAGCAAAGTTGCAGCCTATCATGCTTTGGTTCCACTTATTTATGTGAATAATCATTTTCATTTGCAAACATTTAAAATTAAAACTAAGAAACAAGCAGACTGCAGATAATCCTAGCAGGCTGAAATTTTATTAAACAGTATGCTAACCATGGTATTAACAGCATGTAGGAAACATTGAGCATATCTGTATTTAGAGGTGTAAGTGTGCCAATCAAAGCTTGGGTAATTGAGTTCCCCTGCAAGCTTTTAGTACTTTCAGTGCAGAACACAATTTTCCACTGCTTGTGAAAAAGAACTGCATTAATGATATTGATGGTAGTTATTGTTTTCTTTTACTACTGTCAGTCTAGACCCACACTTGGCATTCTTTGTGACAATATTTGCATTAATACTGCTGACTAAGACACATGGTGTTTAGAATTTTCACTTCAGTAATGTCAATGCACAATTGAAATTGTCATTATTTGTGAAAATACTTGCATTAATAGTGCTGATGTAGACACATGGTAGCTAGCATTGTTGCCCAAAGCCATAGATAAGGTGAGGCAAATGGGGCAGATGTTCCAGGCAAAAGTTGTTAGAGACATGCTTGGCACTGTAAAAAAGGTGCTGATTGTTCCCTGCAAGTCAGTAGTGCAAAAGCTTGGGTGGCTGTGTGCAACTACAATGTCAGTGTTCATTTAAGCAATTACTACTGGGATCATGGCTGTTTAAATGATTTACTGGATTTACTTGCAGTGTGCAACAGTGTGCTAGAAAATGCAGTGTGGCGGTATTGTTTGTGAAAGTAAGAAAGATATTGCAGACAATGAAAGAGATAATTTTTGTACTTTTCTATGGTTCTCCGCTCTCTGGAAGATGTCAGGGTGCCAACTTGCCTAAGTACAGCTCTGTTGCTGCCTTAGAAAAAATGATAGTATAATTACTGTTTTAGTACTCGTGAAAATGTTGCATTCATGCCCAGAATGTTAAGTTGTTGTTGTTGTTTGTCTTTTGTCTTTTTCCCGCTAAGGGGTTGCCAGAGCGGAACTCCTGTCCGCTAATGAATGGTAGTAGATTTTTATGAAACGCCGAGGTGCCAGCTCGACGCCCAATCTTCAACAAAGTCACGCCCATTTACGCACGCATGTCTTTCAAACGCTACCCAACCATGGGGAGGACATGCAGACTCCACACAGAAGGCACTCCCAAGCCAAGCATCGAACGGGAGAACTTCTTGCTGCGAGGTAACAATGCTACCGCCGTACCACCGTGGCATACCATACCCAGAATGTTAAGTAATTTTACAAAAATTAAAAAATGTGCATTTGGTAAATCTGAACACAAGTTCCCTTTTCACGGGCATTCCAGGAGTACTGCCTGATTAAATAGTTTGCTCAAAGCATACATGGAGTGTGAAGGGATCAAATTATGAACTACTGGAAGGCTAGAAGCAGTCTATTAACAGCTCATATAGCCTTAATCCTTGGTGCTAATTGATAGACTATTCTTTTATGATGTATTAGCTCATAAAGACCTCAGTCACAAACTGAACTGTGAAATATGGATGTGCTGAATAGCTTGTGGTTGAAACATATGATATATTTATTTTTGTTAAATGTAACTTTGAGGTTAAATGATATACTGTGAACCTCTTTCAAATAAAAAAAAAATCATGTTGCATTACTTTATACGTCAGCATCATTAAGGCATGCCATAGCAAAAGGTCAATGTTTTACCAAGAATTGTTTATGTAAGCCTTAGAATTTACTAGGGTTTCATGCAGTTCCAGAGGCAGTACATTAAAATGATATAGCCCTAAATTTGTAAATATTTTGTAGATTGTCCATTTTTATTCTTCTTCAACGTATAGGTTACGGATCCAACCACGGATCTGACTCGGCCACTTATCTCAGACTTACGGATCCAACTCTCGAGCTCCTCCCTCTACCCACTATGCCCCAACCAGCTTACAACACCTCAGATTGAGTTTGCTGCTTTCTACATACATAAGATAAATTCGGCAGTAAGAAAATGAACAGTAAGCCAAGGCTCAAACCTGGAACTAAGTAAGTGATTCCAAAAAGTCCATGAGATCATTCCAGAAGGTTATAGGAAGGGGGAAGGACAGAAGGAAATTGAGGACGAATTAAAATGGATAACACAGATGCATAGTTATGTCGAATACATAACTTTAATATCTGACATTTTCCCTTTCATTCTTCATCAATGTATGGGACAAAGTCCCCAGCTAAGTGAATCTTGGGTGGTCCTCATGGAAGGATATTCCAGAGAATTGCCAAACCAAAAGCACCTCTGCTACTAGAAGTCAAATCCAATTTGTAATGAGGAATAAAGGTATGAGCATTAGACCAGGTAGCTGTTGCGCAAATGCCATCAATGGAAGTGGCCATGAATCTAGTTGAATGTGACTTACAAGGTTTTGGTACGGAGAGATCTTGCTGAGTATAAACAAAGGAAATATAATCAGTAATCCATCTGGCCAGGTAACTTTTGAAACTGGTGATCCCACTCTGTTCAGTGAGAATGAAACAAACAACTGGTCTGCTTTCTTTTTCCTGAAGACATTTGTCCTGTGTAAATAGAAACATAGTTGGCTAAGTACATCTCATAGATGTAGCATGTACTCTCCCTTATTTAAAAAATTATAGAAGAAGACAGGCAGGTGAATTGCTTGATTGATATTTTATTCACAGGTTACTTTTGGCAGAAAAAAGGATTGTTTCATAAAGTAACTCTTTCTTTGTGAAAAACAATGTAAAGAAATTTGGATGATAGAGCCTGGAGTTCAGAAATTCTCTTCACCGATGTAATAGCTACTAGAAAAGCTGTTTTGCAAGACAAACATTTTAAATCAGATTTGAAGGAAGATTCAAAGGGTTTTTGTGTCAATCCCTGAACTATGACCGACAAATCCCAAATAGGTGATGGATCTTCCTCTGGAGGCCTGAGTAAGAAAGTGACCTTTAGGAAAGCCTTGCACAATTTGGAAGAATCTAAACATGAAGCTTTTTCTATTGAATGAAAATTGGATATTGCTGCTAATTGTACCTTGAATGTGGAAAAACTAGCACCTTCCTGAAAAAGTATCTAAAAACTCCAGTACAGAAGAAATAGGAGCATTGAAAGGGACAATTTTTAAGAGCCCAAATGGAGAATCTTTTCCATTTTCTCCTGTGTATCTTTCTAGTAGAATCTTTCTGGAATGATAAAAGCATATCTATTGTAGGGCTTTTAGTCTATCTGTGTAGAGAAGATGCTTGAGGCCCTGGATTCCCCTGGTGAGAAACCTCTGTGGTCTCTCCAGTTGATGCATGTGCTTTGTGAGGTACATGCCAAAAGGGGAGTTGTACTCAATAATGGGTCTTATGAGGGAAGAATACAAGGATGTTATGACCTCCTTGTCCCTGGATGAGATACCATTCCTAATGAGGTGGGCCGTGTAGAAAGCTTTCCATACAATGGAGGCAATATGGTGGTCAAAAGTCAGTTTGCTATCAACTTGGGTGCTCAAGTCCCTCCTGACGGATTGCATCCTTTGGACCTTGTTAGTAATGTGATAATTTGACGAAATATCACTCTCCCCAAAGGGGATGATGATGCATTTTTTGGCATTCAGTTTGAGGCCATGTTTCTGGCACCAGTCATTTGTTTGGGTGAGACCCTCTTGGAGGATGTCCACATCACTAGGGGAATTGATGGCAGTGCAGCCATATCCCGCTGGTTTTAGCCTGCACCTAAGAAAACTACTCGGTCTCGTATAGACTTCTCAGAGGTGACCTCTGTCAGGCATACAAAGTAATCTCAGACCTTGCCTTGATGGGACTGCTGCATATCTGGAAGTCAAGCTCCACTCTAGTAACCCGCACGCATGACCTCAACTTGGTCTGTGACATCAATAGGACTTGTGGCAGGATAGATCTGTGTCCCAGAGACTCCTCCTTCTGTGGCATAGACTCTCCCTCCATGTCAAGCAGAGTACCTCATTAACCCTTTTTAAGTGCAACCTGGATAACTGGATGGGGAACAGAAAATAAACCCCTGGGATTCCACCTGTGCTTCTGCTGGACAGGGGCATCGGGTGCTGACTTATTAGAACGTGGGCTAAATTCTTGGCTAGGCTTGTAAGGGCTTCAGGGCCAATAGCCTAGTAGCATACAATGATCCTATGAACATATTGTGAATAGGCATAAAGGAGACCAGGCCAAATGTGGAACAACGCATCTCTTGATGACTCCCCTGAGGGGAGAGTAAGGTAAAATACCTGTTGCAATTGTTGTTGTGGGAAAATGCAAAGAGATCGCAGCAAGGCTGGCCCCAATGATGAACAATCTTCTCTGCCACTGACTGATTAAGAGACCACCTGTGAGGTAACAAAATGATCCTGCTGAGTTTGTCTGCTAGTACATTGTATTTTCCAAGAATGTGTTTTGTCACTAGAAAGCAGTTGGTGAAGATCACCCACTGCCACACTCTCAAAGCCTCTCAACAAAGTGGGGAAGGATTGGGTTCCCCCTTATTTGTTGATGTACCAGACCAAGGAAATATTATGGAATCACAATAGTCCCCAGAGGGAGAACATCTTGAAAAACCTGCAACGCTAATAGGACCACTCTCATCTCTAGGACACTGATGTGTGAACTGATCTCTTGGGGGGACCATGTACCTTGTACAGCCCATCCTAAGAAATGCTCCCCCACCTAATTGGGAGGCACCCATGGTAACTATTGCCATTGGAGGAGACAGAATGAATGGGTGGCCCAGGTAAATGTCATCTAAATGAATCCACCAACGCAGATAATTTCTGCATTTCTAGGTAAGCATAACTAGATATGATAGAGGATGTTTCAGAATAAACCACTGAACAGCTAGAGTCCATTGAAGAACATGCATATAGAAACATGTCATAGGAACTAAGACTATGGCTGATGCCATTGAACCTAGAGCCTGAAGGACAAATCTGTCTGGAGGGGCAGGATGCACAAAGATTTGATGAACCCAGAGCTTGATTGTTTCTATACTGTGAACAGGAAGAGAAGCAATCTGACATACTGTGTTCAACTGGGCACAAATGAACTCCAGGCTCTGTACCAGTTGTAGTTTGGATTTGCAGATGTTGACTGTAATGCCTAGTGTTTGACAAAGTTGGAGCAAATAGTCCCTGAACTATTCAAGGAGATGCTTGCTTGGAGCAGTGAGGAGCCAGTCATCTAAATATGAAAGACATGGAATCTCAGCAGTCTCAGGAGAGCTGCTACCACTGCCATACACTTGGCAAACACCCTGGGGGATATGGTGAGACCAAAGGGCAGCGTTCTGAACTAATAGTGACTGGCTCCCAACTGAAAGCGCAGATATCTTCAGGATTGTCTGTTCATCTTGATGTGATAGAACGCATCCTGAAGGCCAGTTGAGCACATTCAGTTGTCCTTGCATAAAAGGGCAGTATGGACTGAACCATGACAATTCAGAACTTTGACTTTTTCACAAATTGGTTCAGGTTGCTTAGATCCAAAATTGGTCTCAGATCACCTGTCTTCTTTGGCACTAAAAAGAATCGTGAGTAAGTTCTGTATCCTCTTTGGTCTGGTAGTACCTCCTCGATGACTCTTTCATTTTTGAATTTCTTGAACTGCAACTACTCTCTGACTGGGTGGAACATTGGGAAGCTTTCTTTTCTTGGTAGTGGTATTTGGAAAAATGGTATGAAGTAACCTCTGGATATTATTTTTAGTACCCAAAAATCTTTTGTTATAGAAGCCCAGGTGTCTGGGTGCAAGGATAAGTACCCCGACTCCTTCCAGAGCTTGACAGTCAGACAACCCTTCAGGAACACTGATAGGGTCTATCCAGAAAGGAAACTCAGAAACCCCGGTTTTGTGGACGTCCTCTGCCACAAGGCCAGTGTCTTCCATTTGAACAACCCCTGCCCCAGGGAGAGTTGTCCTGCATGATTCCTGGAAAGGACCCTGGGATTTACGAAACCACATTTTATTGCCCCCTCTTTGATTCCAGGAAAAGGATAGTTGTGGGGTAGAAAACTGAATCCCTATGGCAAACAGGTTCTTTCCTTCCTGTTTACTGCAAGAGAGCATTTTTTAACAGAAAGGATAAACAAGGATGTTCAATCAAAAGGAGTATTGATGAAAGATGACATGAAGGGCTCTACAAAGTCGCATAGTCACATCTAGGTATATCTCCATACGGCAATGCCTGAACCTGCAGCCCATGAAGTACCCTCTGCAGCATGGGATATAAACCTCATGGAAGCATTGGAAATGGATAATACAGTGGCCATTTGTGAGGTTGATCTTTTATAGTCCTCCACAGACATGGACTCTGAGAGAGATTTGTAGATCTCCTTGGTCAAATCCCTCTGCTGTCTTGCATACTAAGCTAAGTAATTCAAAGGCAAGGGTTGCTGAAGCAAATATGCATTTTTCAAATCTATCCAATACACTTGACTTTCTATTAGGAGGATTAACAGAGGAGCTCTGCTAAGCTAGTTACTTTTTTGTGTGTGACACCACAACCATAGCATCCACAGGGACTCCTTTGCTTGGGTTCTGTCTTTTGGTGGTGCCAAAATCTTGTCTGGATTACAGGGGATTGGTTCAACAGAGTGCACTTCCTTCCATGCCCAGTGAAAGACTAGATCAATAATCTCATCAGTTGGTGGAGTCACCCAAGATGTAGATGGCTCAGAACTAAAAGCTTCCAAAAATACTAACTCCTCTGGGGAAGAGGTATCTGAGGACCAACCACCTTTCTACTTATGGATCTCTAAAATGTCTCCAAATGAGACATCATCAGGTGGTGATCTGGGGGACCTTTCCCCTTTCTTGAAGTCAGAATCCTCTGTGAGAGATTCCAAAGGGGAATCTATATACTGTACCTCTGCTTGTACGTTCTCTTACACAACCAAAAAAAATCTATACCAGATGCCACTTAGGACAGTAAAAACAAGTTTCATTTCCAAGTTTAAGCACTTTCATGCCTTTCAAACAGGAACTTCATCAGAAATAAAATAACAACTGTTTTATTCATTTAAAAAGCCTTAAAGGTACCAAACTCTATTGCATTTAAAGGGATAGTACACCAGAAAAAGGTAATTATTTAAAATGTCACAAATAAGTGCAAAAACACAATCCAACTGCCAAAAATAAGAACATAGTGCAATAAACAATTAATAGGAAAGTGTTAAATTCATATTTATAGCAGCAATCATATTTAAAATTTACTAAGTCAAAATTTAACATTTAATAAAATATGTTAACTTATCCAATGCAACTAAAGTCCTTTTAAAATGTCATAAAAATAATATCATATAAAAACTGATGTATTGAGGCCTACTAAATTTCATATTTGGCAGCTTTCATTTTTAGAACAGGTTTAATCTAAATTAATTCATTAATACCTGGGGGGTAGTACAGGCATTGAGAAACAATTGCCCGTAAAGTTCCCTTTGTTCAAGAACCCATTTCAAATCTCCCCCTCTATTAGAGGGGTCAACCTGCTCAAGAATACTGAAGAAACTTTTTGAAGTTACAACATTGGGTGGCATGTTTATACAAGGTGATAACCTCCATAGTCTTCTTAATCACATAAGTGTACTGGTAAATCCTTATTTTCAATGGCCCCACTGTCTTGCCAATGTAGAAAGCTGAGCAAGATGAACAGAAGGCAATGTAAACCACAGCCTTGGTGTCACAGTTATAAGTCCCCTTTGCAGAAATAAGGTTGGTGTAACCTGGCACCACCAAATGAATGCCCTGCAGTATAAATTTACACTGTTTACAGGGACCGCAGCACTCCATGCCCAGAATGTAGTTTGAGGTATACAAATGGTTGTCATTCCTTTCCAAAATAGCCTTCAAGTTCTTACTGTCTTTATACACAAATTTAGACTGGTACTCTAATGTGTTCAAAAGTCCAAAGGAATCAGACAGAGTCATACAATAGCAGTTAATAACTTTTTTGAGAGAGAAAAATCTAGTTGCTAAACTGAATGACAAAAGCCTAAGACAAGATATTGTGGTCATTCTTCTTGTGACTTGCTGAACCATTAGGTCAACACAACATTGGTCCATAACGGGTATTTCTCACTTCAGATATCCATTTTGAAACATCTTCCAATAAAGTCTTTGGATATCCTAGATCCCAACATAGGCCGCAGAGATTTTCAGCCTCTTGACAAAAAATAGAGTGCTCAGATACCAATCTGCTAAACACAATAAACTGCCCCTTGACTATTTCTTTTTTGCCACCAAGGGTGTTGACTAGTAAAGTGCAGATATGCATTAGAAAAAGCATCCTTTCTAAATAGCCTAGATTCATATCTGCCAGCAGTCAAGTTTTTGTACAACATGATGTCCAAATAGTTAATTAAACTGTCACTTACCTGCAAAAAAGCAATGTAGTGGTTAAGAAGTCTAGAAAGAGCTCCAACTCTTTTATGCTTCTTTTCCATAAGAGAAAAAATGTATCATCCAGGCACCTCATGTAGAGACTCACCTTTGAAAAAAAGGGGGGGAAATTAAAAATTCTAGTGGTTTCCCAAAACCATAAAACTATATTGGCACACACAGGGGCTGAAGCTGCACCCATTGCTAAGTTCCTGTGTTCTTTGTAATATTCTCCCACATAATAAATGAAATTGCTCTTAACAACAAGCTCCATACATTGGTACAAAAAATTGTCTCAGGTTGGTCAAACTGGGTACTCTTCACCATTGCCAATAGAAACCACTCCAAACCTTCCTCATGAGGAATAATGGAAAACAAGTCCTTAACATCCACTGTAACAAAAAAGGCATCAGGTAAGAAGTCACTGTCAGCAACAGTCTGGAGGAAATACCAGGAATCTTTCAAAATGTGTTTTTTTACCCTCCAAAAGAGATTTTAATTTAAAACACACTAGGTTGGTGAAGGGGTCCATCTCAGAGTCAGCAGAAGCCACAGTGGGTCTCTAAGGGGATCAATAACTGATTTGTGAATTTTGGGGATACCAAAAATCCCCAGAATCCAAGGATGTTTCACTTCCAGGAATTCCCTCATCTTTGGTGAGATGTCAAAAGTAATACAGAGATCTTTCAGATCCAAGTCTATACTATGGTATCTTTGGATCTGTGGATTCTTTGTACTTTCAGCTTTCCTTGGTGGTGGTTCTATACTATGGTAGGCAACCATAGTACAGACTTGGCTCTGGAACAGGGAATTAGCCCATTTCCTCACTGCAGTGTGATCTCGGAGTTGGTATATTTAATGTGCAGGGTGTGTGTGTGGTGGGTGTATCGTTGACCCTAGAGTGTAATGGTACATTAATGTGCATAGCAGGAGGTGAGTGATGTCACCTCCTGCTATGTCAAATATATCAAATTACGAATGTCGATATATTCATTTTCTCCTTGGTTGCTGTTTCAAAATTCCAAATTCACCATTTCAGGGTGACATTCTGAAAGTTCGACCAAAGTGGATTCGGAATTTCAATAGTAAACCTAGAAAAATATTAGTAAAGGAAAGACAGTACCAACAATGGTATGCAACAAATGTACCTAACAAGGCAGAAAAAGAGAAGTTGGCAAAAAGTCTGACAAATAGAAACTTCGAGCTAATAATAGATAAGGAGTGAGGATATAGAAAAAATTAATTAGATAAGGCTTTTGATAAAAAACACTACTCACAAAAGTTCAGACGGTTGAAAAAGGCTACTGAGAGAGGATCCACGTCCATGCAAAATGGTGGCAAACAAGATCTCAGGTATTGTAGGCTAGCTTGGGCATTATGGGTAAAGAAAAAAAAGATGCGATGGTGTTAATCAGGCTGATAAGGAATTTGAACAAACATCAAGCTGTTTGTTAACTGCTGGTCAAATAACATGTTCTAGAGAGGCTATTGTGGTTGTTACCTCCCAGCCTCAAACAGAACAGCACAAGGATTTAAAACAATGACTTAACAGCTCACTATCTTTTGGCAACCATGATGTTGGTGAAGAATCACAAACTTTCAAAACTTCCTTGTTTTTATTTGAATAAACTGTTTCTAAATGTCATAAATTACAGGAGGAGAATGCCTATTTGCAGGAAAGCATTATAGCCCAAAGAATTCCTAAGGGCCTTAGAACTTGGAAATTCCCCAATGGTGTAAAACTGGGGAGTCCTTTCTACTTTGAGTTGCTTGCCATGTTTGACAGATACGGGTGTGAGCTATTGGAGTGCATTATCAAACATAACCAACAGGAGCTGGATGTCCTCATTAGTGAAGCAGACAGGTTGGATGCAGTTTTACACAAAGACCTACAGTTTCCGTCATTTCAGAGGGAGTATGAAGAGATTTTTAGGAAACTGGATTGTGAAATCTCTTTTATCAGGAGTAGGAAGGAAAAGAAATTTGAGAGGGACCAGGTGGCCTGTGAAGAAGGGGGGGCGTATCCTAGATCTCCAGCATCCAACAATTCTTCTGTACATGATGATGTCACTGAGGAAGCAGAAACTGCCAGGTGTAACCTCAACGAATGCCAGCAGAGCCCTTTAGAGCCAGGGCAGGGGGAATTTGATCGCTGCTCCGAGAGAATAAAAAATCAGAGACAGAACAGTGTCTCACACAACCAAGTGGAAAAGGAACCAGGAAAACAGGTGGCAGCAACTATGGGGTTATCGTACAGCATAACTGAGGACCTTAGTGCATTAACCGACAATGAGCCTGATTTTCAAGGGGACAATGCCACAGAAGGACCCTTGTTAATATTTAATCATTCAGGTGACTTTAAACTATTAAATTACAGTGACTTTGAATGCACTGTTAAACATACAGATCTACTCAGCAAGGGTGAGTTGTTTGTTCCTTCTGCTCAATTAAAAATAGATACGCTGTTAAATGACTTGAAGTTGTACCTCAGAAAAATGAATCTGGGGCTAATATTGGGAAGTCAAACATATTTTACTAGCAATATTTTGAAATGTAGCAGCACATTTAAACCTCCATTACCATTGCCCTTAATATTGTAATAGTCTCACACAAATAAACTAAAAATCAGTATTACCATAGAGTTCCAATAAGTGCTCGAACACCCTTGGTATGTGCCTCCTCTGATTTCGTTATGTGGCCAAACTTCTGATAGCGATATGATACCCTTTCACTAAACAATGTTACCGCTTGTAACAAAGAGTCTGCGACTGTAGCCTGTGCAATTTCTAATATCCTTCTGAGCAGCACGCCAGTCAAATATGTTCAAAAACTGGTTTATTGAATCGTAGCGTTTATAAAAACGAATGGTTAAAACTGAAATTACAGTAATAACTCCTGCTTGTTCGCACACTTATTACACGCAAAAACCAAATGCGTTAAAATTGAAAGTGCGAAACAAATAACTGTACGCTAAAAAACTGTCATAAACAACCTTGGCGAACACTGGTTAGCGCTTTCACCCAAAACCTTATGGGCTTCTTCAGAACACCATTGTTCTAATCAATCAAATATTTAAAATCTTTTAGGCACCAAAAAAGCCTTAACTGTTTAAATCTTTAAAGTGACAGTGATGTGTAAATAACTCTAATGTTAAAAATGATGTAGAACTACCTTAATCACATAATTCTGAAGAATACTGTTAAAAACTATTACAATGATAATAAAACATTATAATAATGTCATATTAATTTCATAACTAAATAACAAAATTAATAATAACTAATACAAATGAATAATAAAATGAAGAATGAAAATGAAAACATTAAAATGAAAATAAAATAAAATACAACTAAATACAGTATTAAATACTTTTCATTCAGTGACTGACATGCCCCGATGTTTTTAAACAATTTCTCATCTAACATCCTATCACTAGCCTTTCTATAAGATGTATATGCATAGATTTGTATTCTCTATTTATATATATGTATGGTGACTCATATATTTAAAATACGATAAATTAGTAAACTTATTGATACTATTAAATAGATTTTGACAATAACATCATTGTGGTTAGAACAATAATAACTAAAACGCTAAGATATTATAAAATTCCCAAATGGGATGTTGTCCATGTTTATATTCTACGTAACAACTACATTCCTTATTAAACTATATTTAATAAGTAATAAACTATCAATATGAGATTTACATATTGAACTCCAGAATAGCCTTCAACGAAATACTATCGTTGAGTCCCGGAGGTGTAGTTGCATCTGTAAAGATTTGCCACAATGCTTCTCTGTAATTTAAGAATTTTTTGTTATCTCTACCCCTGGGGTCATTGCGAACTAGATCTAATAGGGCAAACTTAAAATGATGTTTAGGACCTTTTTGTTCTATGTGCTTAAATAATGCACTTTTCTGATCCTTCTTTCTAATATTATACATGTGCTCATAAATGCGTTTTTTAAACATCTTTCCGTTTTTCCCACATAATAACTAAAACACTCTTGGCAAACAGCAATGTAGACAACCATCTTAGAGTTACAATTCCCTTTAATAGGTCTGATTCTAGGTCTAAAGATGTTATTGAGTATAATTTCCTTTTTGTCAAGTATGTAACTGCATTGTCTGCATGATCCACATTTATTTGTGTTTTGATCCATGTCATTCCTTTTTTCTCCATTGTATCTACTTCCTTTTTCCAACAATCTTTTAATGTTACCTCCCATCTTATATACCATTGCTGGTTTATCTCCTACTGTGTTCCTCAGTGTTTCGTCACTAGATATTATGTACCAATACTGTCTAATAATTTGTGTCACCTCATCAATTCTAGGACTATATAACATAATTAAAGCTTTTTGTTTATCTCCATTCATTTTATCCTTTCCCAATGATTTACCATTACTCCCGTAACCATGATTTATTTCATTACCTAAACCTAACAAGGGTTTGTATTTGTTACCCCATAAACTTAATACATAAATATCCGTATCTTTTAATAATTTCTCAGGATAATCTCTCTCATGAAACATAGTGTGAATGTATTTTATTTCATCCAATAAAGTTTTGTATTCAGAAGTCATTCTCATGGCCCTTATGCATTGACCCTTGTATATATTTTGCTTCATCTTCTTAGGGTGACAACTTTGATATGCTAAATAATCATTAGAAAAGGTTTATTTTCTGTGAATTTTGGATTGTAGTTTGCCTTCTTGTGAATATACTAAGGTATCTAAATATGCCATACCACTGTTGTTAAATGCATAAGTGAATTTCAAATTTCACTTAGAAATTTGCAGCAAAATGATAATTTAAGGATAATGAAACCAGACAAAGGTGGAGGAATAATATTATATGACAATCTAGAGTACATTAACAAGGTACATAACATTTTATATGGTTCAGGTAACTACGAACCTATATCATTGAATGAAATTAATATTGCCTACCAGAGAATAGATAGTTACATAGAAGAATTTTTAATCGATGGTAGAATTGACAAAGATATTTACAAATATTTGAAGGTTAAGAGTCCTAAATTGGCCACCATGATAGGTATTCCAAAAATTCATAAAAGTATTATAGACCCACCTTTCCGACCCATTATTTCAGGAAGTAAGTCTAAAACATATCCATTGGGTAAATACATTGATGTAAAATTAAAACACATATATAAACATATTCCTCATCTTGTCAAAGATTCTTGGGAATTCTTGAGTAATTTCCCAATTCAAAAATGGAATCAGGGATACAAGTTTGTAACCATTGACGTTATTGACCTGTTTTCATGTATCCCTCAAATCCCTGGTCTTGAAGCTTTTGGGAACAGCATTAGAAAACATGCTGGCATCAAATGGGAAGAAGTCAGTTTGTTTATAGAAATGTTAGATTTAGTTCTAGACTACAATTTTATATATTATGAAGGGGAATATTTCAGGCAAACCAGGGGGGTAGCTATGGGAGCAACTTGTGCTCCCATATATGCCAACCTGGTTATGCTAGACTGGGAAGAAACAGTTATATTTCCCAGTATCTTTTTTGAACACATTGTTCATTATGTACGCTTCCTTGATGACATATACATTATTTGGAACTCTAGTGAAGAAAAACTACTAGAGTTTATTCAGTTTCTCAACACTAGTAGTGAATTTTTGAAATTCACTTATGCATTTAACAACAGTGGTATGGCATATTTAGATACCTTAGTATATTCACAAGAAGGCAAACTACAGTCCAAAATTCACAGAAAAGAAACCTTTTCTAATGATTATTTAGCATATCAAAGTTGTCACCCTTCCCTGTTTTAAAAAAAAAAAAGTTGTCACCCTAAGAAGATGAAGCAAAATATATACAAGGGTCAATGCATAAGGGCCATGAGAATGACTTCTGAATACAAAACTTTATTGGATGAAATAAAATACATTCACACTATGTTTCATGAGAGAGATTATCCTGAGAAATTATTAAAAGATACAGATATTTATGTATTAAGTTTATGGGGTAACAAATACAAACCCTTGTTAGGTTTAGGTAATGAAATAAATCATGGTTACAGGAGTAATGGTAAATCATTGGGTAAGGATAAAATGAATGGAGATAAACAAAAAGCTTTAATTATGTTATATAGTCCTAGAATTGATGAGGTGACACAAATTATTAGACAGTATTGGTACATAATATCTAGTGACAAAACACTGAGGAACACAGCAGGAGATAAACCAGCAATGGTATATAAGATGGGAGGTAACATTAAAAGATTGTTGGAAAATGGAAGTAGATACAATGGAGAAAAAATGAATGACATGGATCAAAACACAAATAAATGCGGATCATGCAGACAATGCAGTTACATACTTGACAAAAAGGAAATTATACTCAATAACATCTTTAGACCTAGAATCAGACCTATTAAAGGGAATTGTAACTCTAAGATGGTTGTCTACATTGTTGTTTGCCAAGACTGTTTTAGTTATTATGTGGGAAAACGGAAAGATGTTTAAAAAAACGCATTTATGAGCACATGTATAATATTAGAAAGAAGGATCAGAAAAGTGCATTATTTAAGCACATAGAACAAAAAGGTCCTAAACATCATTTTAAGTTTGCCCTATTAGATCTAGTTCGCACTGACCCCAGGGATAGAGATAACAAAAAATTCTTAAATTACAGAGAGCATGGTGGCAAATCTTTACAGATGCAACTACACCTCCGGGACTCAACGATAGTATTTTGTTGAAGGCTATTCTGGAGTTCAATATGTAAATCTCATATTGATAGTTTATTAGTTATTAAATACAGTTTAATAAGGAATGTAGTTGTTACGTAGAATATAAACATGGACAACATCCCATTTGGGAATTTTGTAACATCTTAGCGTTTTAGTTATTATTGTTCTAACCACAATGATGTTATTGTCAAAATCTATTTAATAGTATCAATAAGTTTACTAATTTATCGTATTTTAAATATATGAGTCACCATACATATATATAAATAGAGAATACAAATCTATGCATATACATCTTATAGAAAGGCTAGTGATAGGATGTTAGATGAGAAATTGTTTAAAAACATCGGGGCATGTCAGTCACTGAATGAAAAGTATTTAATACTGTATTTAGTTGTATTTTATTTTATTTTCATTTTAATTTTTTCATTTTCATTCTTCATTTTATTATTCATTTGTATTAGTTATTATTAATTTTGTTATTTAGTTATGAAATTAGTATGACATTATTATAATGTTTTATTACCATTGTAATAGTTTTTAACAGTATTCTTTAGAATTATGTGATTAAGGTAGTTCTACATCATTTTTAACATTAGAGTTATTTACACAGCACTGTCACTTTAAGGATTTAAACAGTTAAGGCTTTTTTGGCACCTAAAAGATTTTAAATATTTGATTGATTAGAACAATGGTGTTCTGAAGAAGCCCATAAGGTTTTGGGTGAAAGCGCTAACCAGTGTTCGCCAAGGTTGTTTATGATAGTTTTTTAGCGTACAGTTATTTGTTTCGCACTTTGAATTTGAACGCATTTGGTTTTTGCGTGTAATAAGTGTGCGAACAAGCAGGAGTTATTACTGTAATTTCAGTTTTAACCATTCGTTTTTATAAACGCTACGATTCAATAAACCAGTTTTTGAACATATTTGACTGGCGTGCTGCTCAGAAGGATATTAGAAATTGCACAGGCTACAGTCGCAGACTCTTTGTTACAAGCGGTAACATTGTTTAGTGAAAGGGTATCATATCACTATCAGAAGTTTGGCCACATAACAAAATCAGAGGAGGCACATACCAAGGGTGTTCGAGCACTTATTGGAACTCTGTGGTAATATTGATTGCCCTTAATATTGTTTTAAAAAATTGTAGAGTTGGATTTCAGAGCCCTTTGTAAATTTAACCATAATAACACAAGCAATTTGAATAACCATGAGTATACATTGTTTTTTCAACTAGCAAGGAACAAACATTTAAGGGTCATGAAACCCGACAAAGGGGGAGGGATAGTGGTCATGAACAGAGAAGACTATTTGTACAAAATGACGAGCCACGTCACAAATTGTGATTTGTATGAGGAGATGTCATTGAGTTACATCAAATTGGCATACTGCAGAATTGATTTTTTTCTGCAAGACATGGTGGAAGAGGGGGAGATCACATCGGAAGTACACAGGTTTCTTCAGGTATTACATCCTGTTGTCCCATGTATATTCGGGATCCCCAAGAGTCACAAGAACATTGCTGACCCACCAATGAGACCAATTGTAAATGCCAGTAAATCCAAAATCCACCCCTTGGGGTCTACGTGGATTCTTTGTTAAAAAAAAGTGTTTGGAACCCTTTGAACATATTTGCAAGGACTCATGGGATTTTTTGTGTAACATGAAAAACTTGGAATTTTCAAGGGACTGTGTTTTTTAACAGTGGATGTAATTGAGTTGTTTAACATTATACCACACGAACAAGGTCTGGAATGGTTCCATGATTTCCTGTGTGAATGCACTGAATTTAACAATGACACTGTTAATGTTTTAGTTTTATGCATGGAATTGGTTCTGAAATATAACTTTGTTTTTCTGGAGGGGCATTACTATAGGCAGAAAAATGGGGTAGCTATGGGGGTGTCTTGTGCCTCCATATTTGCTGACATAGTGTTGCTGCAATGGGAACGACCTGTTCTTTTCAGACACTGTGAGGTTAAACCTTGGAAGTTATATCTCCGTTTTTGGACATTTTTATCATCTGGGATAGACCCCTAGAGGAGAGGCAGTATTTTATGGAATTTATTAATGCCTCTACATCTTTTTTGAGGTTTACTCACACCATACAGTTAGAAAGTACCAGTTATTTGGATTTTACTAGATTTAAAGATTATCAGAATAAACAATGGGCTAGCAAAATTTACAAAAACCCACACACAGCAGCAACCTATTACATTTTGAGAGCAACCACTCTCTCCATCAAAAAATAGGAATCATCACAGGCCAATATATTAGAGTGGCCAGAATGGTTTCCTCTCACAACCATTTTGATGAAGAATGTGAGACACTGTGGCACATGTTACTCAAGAGGGGATACCCCGAGGGCACAGTTGCCATTATTTGGGATAATATCATGGAAAAAAGAATGAAAGGAGATATAGTACTTCTTAAACACCCCACCTCCACTTTGGCCACAGGTGCATTTTCTAGGAGACAAGTGGATGGGCCTATTATGCAAAAGGCCTTTGTTACAGAGTTCTGCATTGAGGCCCCTCAGATTAGGAGTATTTTGATCAAAAACTGGCAGATTTTTTCTTTGTTTAAAGAATTTGGAGACAAAATAGGGAACCATCCAACCATTGTCTTTATAAGGGGCAAGGCCATTAAAAATTTTCTTGAGCACACATCTATCCACTGTGAATATGGACGCAATAACACAAGGGCTGGCACCTATAAATGTGGCTTTTGCAATTATTGTAATGACATACTGGAAGGTGATAATGTGGTGTTAAACCAAATGACAATTAGATCCAGGAATTTTTGTAACTGCAACAGTATGGGGGTGGTTTATGCTGCTGTATGTCACTGTGCAAAAGTTTTTATGTAGGCAAGACAAAGAGGAAAATCAAAGAGTGTATATATGAACTCAAAGTTGATATTAGGAAACTGAAGTTGGGGTTGTGATGGTGGCCTAATGGTTTAGGTGTTTGCCTTACAAACACAAGGTACAGGGTTTGAGTCTCACAAGGGACAATTGGCTAGGCTTAAAATGGCTCGCAAGGGCAGTTAGCTTAGTACTAATCTATAAACCTATGAATCTATGAACCTATGATAGTAAAAATGCACTTGCTAAACACATTATAGAGTACCCCAGTCACAGTTTTCGATTTTTTGTTTTCGAACAAGTGTTACAAGACCTTAGAGGGGGACCATGGTAGAATAAATTGGAAGTAAGGAAACTGCGTTGGCAGTTTAGATTAAATGCTACCAACCCTCCTGGTCTCAATGAAGGGGTGCTGTTGTTCTGTACATTTCAACATACTATATATATAAAACAACTTTTTTGCTGGGCAAAGATTATTTTTATTTTCATTTTATATCTGAAAACTAATAGATAACATAATATTTTTTAACTTTTAACTTGTAAAACATGTAACATGTTGTTGCTTTAAGGCATGTTTTTTTTTTCTACAAGTGAGTGCATTGATGATGCAAACTCTCATGCGATTACAGGGAGGGGTGTTTAAACTTGGTGTTTGTGCTTTTGTAACAGATTCTGATGAAGTATTTTTATACGAAAGCACTCAATCTTGTCAATTTTGCTGCATTTTATTAAACTACTGGAAGCTCTTCTTTGCCTCCATTTTTAATTCCTGGACTATCTTGCTGGTGGTGGAATCTTGCTGGATTTGGTCTTTGTTATTTTGGTTTCCCATTATGGGTAGAGGGTGGATCTCAAGAGTTGGATCCGTAAGTCTGAATTATGCAGCCCTGTTGGATCCAAGGTTGGATCTTTAACCCATACATTGAGGAAGAATGAAAAGGACAATATCAGGTTTTCGGTTTAATTATTTCAAGTAGAAATAGTAAAACATTATTAGCAGGCCAATATCTACAATATACAGTTAATTTAAAGCTTGAAGTGTAACCAGCAAGCCTACAATACAAGCCCCCTTCTATTAAACCAGTATATCATCCACACTATAATAATCTTCACAGCTGTCAGTGATAAAATCATACAAAGAAAGTTTTATCTCCAGGCTATCATGTTGATATTTTGATACTTGTAAACAATAAAAGTCAATTATATGTATCCAAGTTCTGCAGACAATGTTTAAAATTCTACCTTATATAAAAAAGCTATATTGTTGGCACTTTCTTTTGTATATAATGTTATTTAAGTATTATGTCATATAAAGATGATTTTGTGTACTGTGTGCAAATACTTTACTACCTTTATAACTACTCTGATAAAACTATGACAAATGTATCAAAGATGGCGATGTAGTTACCTTGGGTTGGGGCTGAAAAGGGTCAAAAGGAGGCCAACCTACCCACTTAAAAAATAAAACTATATATATATATAGAGAGAGAGAGAGAGAGAGCAACATGATGGCAATACCAAGAGCTGCCTAGCAGGTAGGACTGCAGTACTGCTAAGCAGGTAAGATCCACAACAGCTGAGAAACTTGTACAGATGTTAGAACTCAGAAGCATGGTAAATAGATGTCTTATTAAGCTCTTACCTGCTTGGCAAGTAATTAGTTTTAGGGAGAGAGGCAGCTTCCCATATAACCAGTGATCTGAAGCAATATGACAGAATTTACAAAGTCTAAGAGGTGTACTGAGCACCCTCTGGAGAAGTCTGCAGAACCAAAGAAAATACACTGGGTACACTATTGTTCTAAGACATGTACCTAGAGTAAGGGAGAAGACTGAGGACCACATTTCTGCCAGGAGTGGTGAGGAAAAGGAAGCACTTTCAGCTCTTTGGTGTAAAGCATTGGCCCAGTAATTTAGATTATCATTTGGCATTGGAGCCAGTTTGGTAAAGCACTTCTTTTTGTTGCAACCCCGTCATTGGCAAGAGACTTTCTATTTATTTGCCATCATTTTCCAGTGTTGACTGTGAACCATTGGCAAGAGACTTTATTTTAACACTGTAAGTGTGTGCCTAAAAGACTATCTATTAAATGTCAGCACCTTGTCTGCATGTGGGTTTCATCCATAGGCCAAACTAGGCACACCCACAATTACCACTGCTATACTAAAGGTTTTATTCAAGAAATAGTATTTCAAGAATAAGGTTTTCTAAGAGAAATATATATATATATATATATATATATATATATATATATATATATATATGTCTATTTGCCTTCTTCTGTTTGATTTTAACATGTTTTGTGTAAGAATTTAAGTAATATCCAAAAATCTTGTTAATTTTTTTTTACTTGCAGGAGACCAGCTGTCAGTCAATGCCCTGGCAGCAGAAAATAAGACCAAACCATTTCATTACTTGTTCCTATTACTGAAAAAAAGAGAAAGGACAAATTGATTATTTACTTGTTTCTACTGCAAACAAAGAGAGAGAGAGAGCAAACCATTTTGTTGCGTGTTCTTGCTGCAGTTAGGGTTACCACCTGTTCCACTTTGTGAGGGACAGTCCCTCTTTGAGCAGTTGTGTCCTGCAAAAAAATTGTAAAAATGGCCAATGTCCTGAGATTTTACGGCAAAATTATTTCCTATTTTTATGTAATAGTTGCATAAAACAGTTATTCTTTAACTGAAACACCTAAATGTTATCAGAAAAAGAATACGCAGCTAAAAATCTACAAGAATAAGCTTTTATTTAGGCAAAAAAGTGAAGTTATGTCCTTTGTACTGGCCGTAGCTATGTTTTGGCCTGCAAAATCTGACGTTTGTACCACAACTGTCCCACTTTGGGTATTTGAAAAGGTGGCAACCCTAGCTGCAGTGAAAGACAAGGTGATAGAAAAGATTGTCTTGCAGTCATAAATTTTGCCTATTCATGTTGTTACCAAAAGTGAAGGGACTGTTACCAGAAAGACCAAACAAAAGAACTCTGAGTAGTAGCAGTACTGCCCATTTCAGGCACTGTTAGTTAGCTGATCTGACTAAGAGAAAAGAAGCAAATGTTGTGTCATTTGCTTTGTATTGTAAACATTTCATGTCCTTGTTCATAAAAGTTCTGAGTTCCACCTATAGCTATACAGAATAGTAGGATTTTATTTTCCTACAATAAATTGTTTCCTACAGTCTCATTTTATAGGAAAGGTCCTTAGGCCATATATGGATATTCCTACTACTAATTCTGCGGATTTTGACAAAGTTAAGAAAATCCTGTTGACCAGACCAGAAGTAACTGATGAGACTCAAGCCCAAGTTGCTTTATTTTTTTTTTTTTTAAACTAAGACAGTAATGGGTCAATTGTATGAGCTGAAGCATGCAGCAAAATATTGGCTAAACACAGTAAAGACACAATATTGAAAATATTACTTACAGGTCAATTTAAAACACAGGTACTGTCAAATGCCAGGTATGTCAGCCCAACCTCTAGAACTCAAATGAATTTATAATCCTGACAGAAGAAGGAATATGTTATGAAAGCACATTTAAATGTGAATGGTACTTTGTGCTTTATATGTTTGTTTTAAATATGGGAAACAAGGTTATAAAGCCAAATACTGTGGGGAAGTTAGTCAGGACATGCCCATCTAAGCAATTAGGAGCACAAAGGGAGAACAGAATACCATGGAGTATAACCACACTACCACGAGGCTGGTAAAAATAGTTTTTGTTATTGCTCTACAGCTAACTGTATGGTCAAGGCTGATGGCTGAGATTTGCAAGGGCTCTTAGACTCCAGAGGCATGATCGCACAACAAAGACCCAGAACCCTAAAACCCTTAGTCATCTACATTCATGGTGAGAGACAGTGCTACCCAATCACCCAACTGGATGTACAGACCCAATTTGGGACAGTATTATAGCCTGTTGTGGTAGTGTCACTCATCAATCATGAAGTTTATCATCAAGAAAGAATTTCCTAATTTTAAAGCATCATGAAGAGAATGAGAAGGAGAAAACTACAAAGAGGCTGAGGGGTCTTACTTTCTGAAAAAAAGGAAACTACCACCTCTGCAAAAGAAGGGATAGGATGAGGCAAGATATGGCCAACAGTAAAAGTGAATATACCAGCTAACATTACAATATGGTTAAATTTCCTCAAAGAGAGGGAAAATGACCATGTTGTACAAATAATGTGATGCTTCAAAATAGCCAGACAAAGGTTTTAGCCATTCCCATTGTCCTTTGACATCCTGGTGTGCTGTGGACCTACTGGACACATATATACCCCATCCTCTGGCACCATGATATCAGATTACAACTTAAATATGTGATTATTTACCAACCTGCTATGTTGTACCAACTCTGACATCCTAAATGTCCCATAGAAGATTATAAGGAAGGATAAACCAAACAGCAACATCTCATATTAATTAATACTTACCACTGCAATACTGCTTATAATGCCTTGCAAACTTTTAAGCCTATTGGCTATCTTATTTTCCTGGGGTTACTGCTGTGCCAATCCTGCTAAGAAGCTTTGTACATGAAAAACCTTGATGTGTCCTCCCATACCATGTTTGATGATATTGGATATTGTTTTCTTTGCTAGCATGACCGGCTGAAGTTTTGTAAATACTTGTAAATAATTGTAAATTACCCTGTGTTATATATGCCAGCATGACTAGCTATAATTGTTTTTTTTATTACTTTGATTTGTGTAAGACATTTGAATCAAACAGTGTTCTTCTGGCTGACCAAGTGTGCATGTTTTTTAAAAAGAATTCTGAATGTAAGTTATGCCAATCAGCTGACCCAGATGTGATGTCATTATGTGCCAGAGCTGAAATGAGTCTAATCTCCACAGCGGTTGCATTGTTTACTTTTTAAAAGTCTGATATGAGAGAGCAAAATTCTCATAACCGCTATCTGTGACTTTTAAAAAAATTCTGCTATAAAAGCAGGTGCTGAATCAGTTAAAATAGTAGTAATTCAGTAGTTGTTGTAGTTATCAGTTGTTTTTGAGATCAGTAGTTATCACTACCAAAACTAACTCAGAACCAAACAAGTTTATGACAATAAAACAGAGTTCAAAAAAACACTGAGCTTCCAAACAAAATTCATTACACAGAATTAATGAGCAAATTTCCTTAACTAGTTAATACTTTTGTCTATTAAGGTTTAATTGAAATTAACAGCCACATCATATGTTTGTTGGTTATATATTTTTTATAGTTTTAATTGCGTTTTTTATATGTGTGTGTTTTTAATGGTAAACAAAGTCATGTGATTCTTTTGTGAATTATATAAATAGAGGGTGGGGGTGCAATGTTTAATTGATTCTTTAGAAGTCTGTGAATTAGCTTGACGAAAGTGCCAAATCTGTGTAATAAACTTTGTCTGGTAGCTACAGTGCTTTTTTGGACTCAGTTGTATTGTCATCAGTAGTTATCACTCAGAATTTTCCAGAGCTAGCTCTTCTGCAGAAATAGTAGGAGTTGCTATTCCAGTCATTGAGGACAAGACAATACCCTGAAGAGTGGACATATATTCTTATTTTGCCATGCATTAGTAAAAGCATCATCTTGTCTTGCTGAGTTAATTAGATTAGACAGAACAGTTAATCTTTAGACAGTTAGGGAACTACGGTTAGATAGAGTTTTTCTACAGACAGCGTGGAAACCTATCCTGTGTGTGAAACTCTGTGGTTTACTGGAATCAGTTATTTAGTGTATATATGTTTTAAATAATTTTATTTTTTTAAATATTTTACTACCTTTTATTGTGGCCTGTTAATTAGAAAGTACTTTTAGCAACCTGAGAGTGTTTATGCTTATTGTGATAACACCAGGTCCACTCTGAAAAGCCTTACTGCTTGGGTTACATGCTACTATTTATATCAATATTTATTTTATCCAATATAATTGAACACCCCTTTTGAAGGTTATTGTGGTATTTGACTAGTGGCAGCCATAACCTTGTAATATGAGAAAGAGGACATAGCAGGTAAATATGTGCCAGTCTTTCCCAAGAGTGTTTGTATGTGTGACTATCAAATATTTAAGAGTGAGTGTGTCAAATACCTAGAACTGGGGCATAGTGCTCTACAATGGTTAGTGTGAAGACTCATTTGGGGACCTGGAGTGAAGCATATAGTCCAATCTCAGGTTTGGAGCCAGTTCCTGGTTGTGCTTTTAGGGGAAATTATGTGTTTCTATCCCTGCTCCCTTAGTGGAGATAATGGTGAGGATTGTCGCTCCTTAGTTACTGCCCCGGGTTTAAATGGAGTTGTCACACCATGGTCCTTTGGAACCAGTTACTGGCTGAGTTCATGTATAGTTGCTTTCCCCCAACTAATCCTTGCTTTAAACATTAACTAAACATCGGTGCTGAGCATTTCCATAGGGATGGACCTCCTAACTGGCCACTTCTGTGTCCACCTGGTTCTCACAGTGTGAATCACTCCTAATTCATATACAGTATGGCCATTGTTTTTAGTACTAAGGCATTTATTATTAAATCATTCTTACTCAACAGTAATTTCCATATATGACAATGTACCTAATTCAGACTCACTATCACTTCTGCTATCAGCCCCCTGAATTGTTTCTGCCAAGAAGGAGAAACAGAGTTAACTAAGGAATTTTCCACGCACTTGTCAATGACAGATAGTATGTTTATCAATTATATTGTTTACACCACACCTCTTGGTGACAACAGCTTTAGTAATAGCACTAGAGCTCTGCCTGGTGAGAATGTCACTGTCCCTAAAAATATATTTAGGAAATACAGCAATAGATATTGTAATAATTATATCTATGCAAACTTTCAAGGGAGATAAAAATAAAATTACTATAATCTTCATCTTTAAAACAACATAGGTGAAAAGTACACTGTCCTTTGACAAGAAAGGGAGACAGTAAAACACAACAAATATTTTAAAAGTGCTGTAACCTTGTATTCAAAAATGTTTTACGGTGAATTGGCTCAGTAAAACGCATTTAAATCAAAGACCTTTTCAACAATATTATAAGTGTTCCTAGCAAAACAAATATAATCACAACAGGAAATATTATTTTTGGCTTTGATTGAGTGAGAGTTAAGAAAAAGCAATGTGTTTACTTGTACTACTTTCCTATGTAATATTCTGTGAAGTTTCTTATAGGTTAATAGGTTCATAGGTTAATACTAGGCTATCTGCCCTAGGGCATTTATAAGCCTAGCCAGAGTGTGTTTGGCTTTCGCCACCCTTTTAGATTAGTTGACTGTGCCTCTGTATAGTAGGTCACAGAAGGTAGCCCTTTTAAGGTTAGTTTACTGTACCTCTGTCAAGCAGGGACACAGAAGAGATCCCAGGGGTAAACTTACGATCTCCCATCCATTTGTCAGGATTTCTCTTGAAGAGGGTCAGTGAAGGGCTCTGCCTAACATGGATTGGGGATTTTGTTCCAGAGTGAGGGGAGCCTCTGGGATATGAATCTGTCCCTCCAGCATGTCCTATTTATTTCTGTGTTGAGGTTCAAGTCCCTGGAGCGTGTAGCTCTAAGGGATTTGGATTTCCTTAGGTGAAGCATGTCCATTAATTCTGGGTTGGACATGGCTTTATACGTCAGACACAGATCGCCTCTGAGTAGGCGGTATGCAACTGAGTAGAGCTGGAGTTTCTTTAGCCGAACTGCATAGGGCATCTGTTTGAGCCCCTTGATCCTCTTGGTACGATACTTTTGGGGTCTTTCCAGTTGCTGCAGGTGTCGGGTAAGGTACATCCCAAATGGGGCATTGTATTAAATTATGGGTCTGATAAGTGATGAGTAGAGGGGCACAATGACCTCTCTTGATCTAGATGTGAACCCTTTTGTGATAAGGTGGGCTATATAGAAGGTCTTTCTAACCACTTTGGCAACGTGATTGTCAAAGGAGAGATTGCTATCTACTTGGGTCCCCAAGTCCCTAATTACTTCTTCTGTACTTAATGGATTACCACCTATGTGGTAATTTGTGGGCACTTTGTTTTTCCCAAAGGGGGTGACTATGCACTTTTTGGCATTTAGCTTTAGGCCATGGCTCTGGCACCAGTTATCCGTCTCTGTGAGATCCTTTTGGAGGATGCTTGTGTCAGCCAGAGAGTCGATTACGGCACCCAATTTGCAGTCATCTGCAAACTTGGTCAGCCATAGTCCACCCGTGTTAGCCTGTACCTCGGAGAAATATATACCAAACAAGAGAGGTCCCAGGACTGAGCCTTGTGGGACACCACTTGTAACTGGTTTAGAGTCTGACATGGCACCTGCTATTCTGACCCTGTGGGTTCTATCCCTGAGCCAGTTTGCAATCCATCTTGTGACATAGGGGTTGATATTTAAGCTGGTGAGCTTATTTATGATGCCCGAGTGGGGTATTGTGTCGAAGGCTTCTGTGAGGTCCAGGTAGGCTGTGTGGACTACCTTCCCTTCATCTATGGCTTTGGTAACTGTTTCAAAGAAGTCAACCAGGTTCAAGAGGCAAGATCTGCCCTTAACAAAGCCGAATTGGGTAGTATCCAGTGTCTGGAGGTTCCCAATGTCTTTGTTTATGATTTCCATGATGATACGCTTCATAGCTTTGCAGAGCAGGCTAGTCAGGCTTATAGGGCGATAGTTTCCAGGGTCTGTTGTGACACCATCTTTGTGGAGTGGGACCACTATTACTGTATGCCATTCCTTAGGTACATATCCTGTAGTAAGGCTGAGATTGAACAGTCACTTTATATGAGGGTTTAGTTCTTCTTGGAGCTCATGTAAGACACAGCCCGGGACACCATCTGGTCCCATTGATGCTGTGTTTTTTGCTTTGGAGATGGGAGCTCTCACCTGTGCATCTGTGATCTCAGGAAGGCTACACTCTGTTGGGACAGACATTTGCTCTTTTGGGGGGTAGGGGGGGAGAAGTTTGCACTGAACCTTTCTGCCAGGATGTTGGCAATGTCTGTGGGTTCAGTGTATTTTTTGTCATTTTGCATTTACTCAGAGCATATCTGGGAGTTGCTTCCCAGGTTTCTGACATAACTAAAGAAGGCCTTGTGATTATCTTTAGTGTCTTGTGCAATTTTTCTTTCGAAGCTGGCCTTAGATGATTTTATGAGGGATCGTAGTTTCTTGCTAGTACTGATCAGAGACTCCTTCCCTTTATGGGATTTTGCTCTATCATGTAGTAGCTTTCTCCTTCTGTTGTATAGCTTATTTATGGCTGGGGTCCACCAGACAGGTCTCCTGCCTTTGGAGGAGTGAGTCTTGGTTTTAGTTGGGATAGCATGCTCCATGCATTCCTGTAGGTTTACATAGAATGCTTTTGTAAAGGATTCTGCATTTTGGGCCGTATTTTCCACTGGCCCAGGGGCTTTGAAGGATTCCACCTCAGTTTTGAGAAGTGTGACGTTTGCTTTTGAGAAGTTCTTCACCGTGGTTTCCTTGGCTAGGGGTGGGGATGTAATATGGATGTCCAGTGAGATTTGTTTATGGTCTGATCTTACCAATGAGGGGTATACCTCTGGTGTGGAACATAGAGACCCCATGTTGGTGATGACCAGATCCAATATGTTTTCCCCTCTTGTGGGAGTGGTGACCAGTTGTTCCATAGCATTTGAGTTTATAAATTCTAGGAACCGTTGGACGAGGGTGTTTGGGCTTGAGTAGTTTTCCCAATCAATGTTTGGGTAGTTGAAGTCACCCAATATAATGGTGTTTGGAGAGACCTTCATATTCTCCAGCGTTCTCAGGAAAGCCAAGTGAGGTTTCTGTGTTTGGGAGGGTGGTCTGTAGCAGGCTACAAACTGAAAGGCAGTTTTGCCCACTGTTAGTTGCACATGGATGGTCTCCGATGCTTTGTGCAGTGCCACTAACCTGGAGGTGTGGGTATCATTGATAAATATGGATTCTCCCCCTCCTTTTGTGGTTCGGTCCAAGTTTGGGGGCCGGAACGCATGGTATGAAGTATAACCTGTTAGTGCTGGGGTGCTCTCAGGAGCCTTGAACCAGGTTTCTGTTACTGCACAGATATCGATATTCTCCATACTGAGGAGAGTCTCCAGTGTGTGCATCTTGAGGTTTAGACTTCTGGTGTTGAGCAGCATTACCCTTAGTTTTTTTTCTGTGTGTTGTCTATGGAGGTGGGTTTGTCTTTTGAGCCTTGCCTAAAAAAGGCACTATGGGGGAGGCAAGAGCCTTTGCCAGTATTTGAAAACCCAGGGGTGACAGGTGCAAGCCGTCCCTAGTGAAGCAACGTGGCTTGTCGAGCATGTCATCCAGGCTGATAGACACTGGATCCCCTTTGAATGACACCAATACTTTAGCCAATTGTTAAAATTGATCATTTTGTCTTTATACTGTGGCATCATTCTTGGTGAGGGTAAGATGCTACTCAAGGTCAGGGTCGTACCGGCCTGGGCTACATGATCAAAGAGCTCCTCTACATCTTTTTTCATGTAGTCCAGGGAGGTACATCTCAGGTCATTCACACCAGCATGGACAATGACGGAGTCATATTTGTACTTGCTTTGGCGTGACCTGAGTGCTTGTGTTATGTGGCGGATCCTGGCACCCGACAGGCAGCTTACAGTGACCTTCTCCTTGTTCAGCCTGGTGAGTGGGACGTCAGTGTGTCTGACAATAGAGTCACCTATTACAAGTGTATTAGGTGTGTTGTTTAGCCTTAAGGGCTGTGACTGTGTGGCACACTGACTTTGGGAGCTATGTGCTACATGGGTATTGTTTTGTGGTAGGGGTAGCTTGGATGTCTGCTTTGGAGGTCTCTGCTGCTTAGGCAGATTTTTATTTAGAGCCTCTGAGTATGTTTTTATGTGTTTATGTGTTTGGTTTGCTGATCTATGTGAAACTGGATTTGTGGTGTGTGTGGTTACCTTCTCCTCCTGTCAGGCTGTGCCAGTACTGGGTTGAGAGAGCTTAGCCTCCAGTTTGGCTATATAGTTGCATCTCTCACATATATTTGAGCTTGTTTGGAGGAGGAGAGGGTGGTCTGTATACATAAGGCAGTAGTAACATTGCCTCAAGATTCCCAGATTCACCAGCTGGACTGGAGAGTAAACCCGAAACTGACCTTTGGACATGCCTGAATAATATAGGGAACTACTTCTTGACTGATCAGAAAGAACCAATAGGGGGCAAGTGCTTAAAAGGAGTGTAAGATGATGTAGTGCTTAAGTTTATTTGTGTTTACCTATGAGATTACTTATACGCGCAAGTGCAGGGCTTTAGAATGAAAATAGAGTGCTTATTTTTAGATTTAGAGCAGTTCTAAGGGAAAAAGTGAAGAGCAGACTTTGTGGAGCTGGGAATAGTTTAAACCTGTTTAAGCTGCGCTGCCCAACGCTGCTCTATGCGCAAGACTGCACAAAAAGAGAGTTGCAGGGTTTTAAGAGAGAGAGAGATCAAGGAGTTTGGAATTGACCCAAAATGGCCAATAAAACTACAGCTTCTAGGCAGTAACCACTTCTACAGGGACAGGCAGGCTGCTCAATGTTAACCACTGCCACTGGTGAACACAGAGACTTCCCTTTAGCCCAAGCAAGCACTGGCCTCCAAGAAACTTACAAACAGTTCAGAACAGCAAATCTGTAACTGAACTTTCTTAAATTTCAGAAAGTGGGAAAAACGCAAGATTTTTTGTTTTGTTTTTTTTTGTTTTAGTTTAAAGGTAGCAGAGATAAACAAGTAGCAAAATAGTCAGAACAGTGCAATAAATGACCCCACACTTGAGTGCTAGGCCAGAGTCAGGTAAAATGCAATTTTAAGGAAAAAAAACGATTTTAAATTAAGTGCAACACAGGAAATGCAGTAAACAGGCTCTAGATGTGTTCTAAATACTGTTTCTAATACAAATATCAACTTTAGCAAGCCGGAAAAAGCTGAAAAGTAGGCAGCAAAGCAGTAATTTTAAACAAAAAAATCAGAAGAAAATACTTAAAATCTCAAAAGTGGCTCCTTTCTTCTCTCAGAGTTTTCTCCCCTTGGCAGGTGCTTCAGCAACAACTATCAAGCCTGGAAAGATGCCAAAACCATGAGGCAGCAGGGTTTTAAGAGAGAGAGATCAAGGAGTTTGGAATTGACCCAAAATGTCCAATAAAACTACAGCTTCTAGGCAGTAACCACTCCTACAGGGACAGGCAGGCTGTTCAGTATTAACCACTGCCACTGATGAACACAGAGCGTTCCCTTTAGCCCAAGCAAGCACTGGCCTCCAAGAAACTTACAAACAGTTCAGAACAGCAAATCTGTAACTAAACTTTCTTAAATTTCAGAAAGTGGGGAAAAAGCAAGATTTTTTTTTTTAGTTTAAAGGTAGCAGAGATACACAAGTAGCAAAATAGTCAGAACAGTGCAATAAATGACCCCACACTTGAGTGCTAGGCCAGAGTCAGGTAAAATGCAATTTTAAGAAAAAATATTTTAAATTAAGTGCAACACAGGAAATGCAGTAAACAGGCTCTAGATGTGTTCTAAATACTGTTTCTAATACAAATATCAACTTTAGCAAGCCGGAAAACGCTGAAAAGTAGGCGGCAAAGCAGTAATTTTAAACAAAAAATCAGAAGAAAATACTTAAAATCTCAAAAGTGGCTCCTTTCTTCTCTCAGCGTTTTCTCCCCTTGGTAGGTGCTTCAGCAACAACTAACAAGCCTTGAAAGATGCTAAAACCACAAGGCAGCAGGGTTTTAACAGAGAGAGATCAAGGAGTTTGGAATTGACCCAAAATGGTCAATAAAACTACAGCTTCTAGGCAGTAACCCCTCCTACAGGGACAGGCAGGCTGCTCAGTGTTAATCACTGCCACTGGTGAACACAGAGACTTCCCTTTAGCCCAGGCAAGCACTGGCCTCCAAGAAACTTACAAACAGTTCAGAACAGCAAATCTGTAACTGAACTTTCTTAAATTTCAGAAAGTGGGAAAAAAGCAAGATTTTTTTTTGTTTTAGTTTAAAGGTAGCAGAGATACACAAGTAGCAAAATAGTCAGAACAGTGCAATAAATGACCTCACACTTGAGTGCTAGGCCAGAGTCAGGTAAAATGCAATTTGAATAAAAAAAAACGATTTTAAATTAAGTGCAACACAGGAAATGCAGTAAACAGGCTCTAGATGTGTTCTAAATACTGTTTCTAATACAAATATGCAATATCTCCACAGGTAATACCATATATAAAAAGACTAGGACTAACTATGAGGCCACTGTGCATTGGCCTCTGACATAAAGGAAGTTTTTAATATGTTAAAATGGTGTACAAGCTCCTACTTCTTCTGATGAGGTTGCCTTTTTAGCAAATTAAGGAGAGCACTTTGTTGTGGCATTTATAGTTTATGAGATTACAGTAATTTGACATACTGTTTTAGTCATCCAGAACCTCTTCTAAGTAATATTTTAATATATTTTCCTCATTGGAACAGTTGTGGATTAATTTATGCCTTGTCTTGCCAGTATTATTACAGTTATTATGTGAGGCAGCCTGAACATTATTTAAAGAAAGGATAGGAACACACCTATGATATTTACACATGCTGTTTTTTTTTAAACAGGAAACATCTTTATTAAATTATCACTTATGACATAGGCAATCATGCAATTATATAAATGAAAACAAACCATACTGACATATTTTCAGTTGCAAACATTATACATAATTTATAATCTATCCAGTTACTGTCAGTCAAGCATTGCATAGCTCATTCAGTTCCTGCCTTCCATTACACCCCATTCCTTGTTCAAAACATTATTCTGCATGTATTTATTTGTTTATTTATTTGACATTTGTTGTCCAGGAAAGTCCAACTAAGCAGGAGCCCCTTTTCAGCGGAGGCCCAGGGAGAAAAGCTCCACATCATCATACAGTTAAAATACAGTAGAATAAATATAGTAAACAACATATTTAATAATATATATTTAAAGTACAGTACATGACACTTTTAGAGAATATATCTTAAATCAAAATAATTAGCAACATCAAGTGAAAAACAATAAGTAACAGAAACGTTGACTATGTAAACAGAGCTGCTACTGGGAAATAGTCTAGTTCAAGATACAATACTAAGATACATTTCAATAAGTAATTAATAAGAGGCTGTGTCATTACTGGGGGTAGAAGCAGAGTTGGTATGGAAGGTAGTGAGGAGAGAGGTTGAGTGATAGTAAAGTGTAGTTGTGTGAAGAAAGTTCATGGAGGGTTTTTACACTGACATGTCCAGGTACTATATAAGTGTTCCTTGAGGGTCTTTTTGAAAGCTGGTGTATTATTTATTTCTCTGATGGCTAGGGCAGCCGGTTCCAGGATACGGTTGGGAAGTAGCTGTACAGGTTTTGGCCAATAGATTTTTTTGGCCTTATAAATATCTACAAGGTTTTGTTCAGCACTCCTGAGGTATCTGGCTGGAGTACATTGAGAGATGATATAAGAAATGTCAGGGCAGAAGGTGGGTTTATTTAGAATGGAGTGAATGACAAGTAGTTGTGAAAAGAGAAGTTGTTTAGAGAATTCTATCCAGTTTAAAATATTGAGGGATTGACAGTGATAAGAGTTTGAGGGAAGGTTAGTTGCAAACCTGGCAATTTTGTTGTAGGCGATTTCAAGTAGTAGAGAGAACTGGATATTGGTTAAGATTTGGGACCCACAGAGGAGGCTTGGGAGAAGGTAGGCATGGACAAAGTGCAATTCAGGACTCCTTTGTAAGGATTTTTTTTTATTTCTATAAAGTAGTCCCAGTTTTTGGTGATTTTTTTTAATGCAACTGTGGACCTGTAGATCAAATTTAAGTTGGTCATTTATGATGACCCCAAGCAGTTTGGTGTGTGCTTCTACATTGATAATAGTGTTGCTGAGAGAAATTATAGTGAAGGTGGGTTTAGAGAGGGTGAGAGATTTTGGTAAGAATAGAAGTAGTTTGGTCTTTTTGGGGTTTAGTATAAGTTGATTGTTGGAGAGTCAGTTTGCTATAGAGTTAAATGAGTTTTGAGTAAGGATGTGTAGGTCAGAGAGACTATTAGAGTAATCCACTATTGTTCCTTCAGTCCCCATTTACATGATTTCCTCCTACCAATTTCTAAATATCCCAGGCCCAGTTGTTTTTATATATGTTACTATATCCACTACTTCTAGTACAGTTGGTTCAGACCTTGATTTCCATTTTCTAGCAATTGCTTTTTTGGTAGCCAACAGAATTAAATTCAGCAAAGCCTTACTATGTCTAGACAATTTTCATTCTGTATCACAGCTCAAAAGTATAATGTCCTTAGTTACACCAATTTGTTCCCCCAGTATATCTGACAGAGTATTCTGCATGGAATTTTAAAGTCTGCCATCTCATTCTACTCCCCAAAATATGTCCCCTCTTATTTCTTTCTCCCCCATTACAGTTCCAACATTTGCAATCAACCTGAGGAAAAAAGTTCTTTGGAGTTTGCTTGGGGTATAAAAATGCCTATGTATACACTTTCAAGCAAAGATCCTAAACCTTCTAGACTTTTTTTTTACATATTTGGGAGCCAACATACATCCTCCCATTGTTTCTTTGTAAATTGTTTATCCAATCTCTCTTCCCAATCCTTTCTAACCTCTTCTGACTGATACCTATAATTATCATGCAATATTTTATATGCCCTACTAATTGTCCCCTTTTAACAGCAGCTTCTGTG
Source organism: Protopterus annectens (assembly GCF_019279795.1). Classification (NCBI taxonomy): domain Eukaryota; kingdom Metazoa; phylum Chordata; order Ceratodontiformes; family Protopteridae; genus Protopterus; species Protopterus annectens. Next base: position 268,090,574 of record NC_056736.1, on the reverse strand, counting down.
CTAGATTATACTGAAAACTCTATCAATGCTGGCATTTCACTTAGGCTCTCCCTGTTCCTTTCTCTTTGCCTATATTCTGATATCAATCCCTGATAGAGAAGGCAATCTCTAGCCTGCAGTCCAAATAAATTATTTGTTTTTTCCCATTCTATCACCTTTCCATCTCTAATTACTTGCTCCCCAGTACCTTGGTTCCTTTGCCAATTTTCTCCAGTAAATTCCAGCCCTCTCTTGCCCATTCTCTGTACCCCTAATTGCATTCATCCATACCTGCAGAATCACCTTTCTATGTCATAGTGTTGGCTTAGTTCCTAGAATACTTTCTGCTATGTTATAAATATAATACTATGTATGGTTATTCTTATTCTCCTTAAAGGTCTGCATACAAAATCCCAGTCTCTCCTTGTCTCTTGAGCTCCCCACCTATTTCATTATCATACCGTTCCACATTGTATTATAGCTTTCTGCCTGAGCTATGTATAGGAGCATTAGCTGTGTAGCCCTGAAATACCACTTCAAATCAAATAATCCCAAACCACCTTGTTCTATTGAAAGTATCAGCTTATCCCATTTGACTCTTGCCCTCTTCCCCTCCCAGATAACATCCTTCAACTCTGTATTAATTGCTATTCACAACTTCTCCTCCGGTTGATAAAAATATGCCTGGCCTGTGTATAAAAGTAAAGGAACTAAAAATGTTTTCAATACTTATGTCTTGTTATCCATGGCCTTAAAATAGAGCTTTCAGTTTCTCAGTTTTTGTATTATCTTTTGTTTAGTCTCTTCCCACATATACATATCTGCCATAACAGAATCATTTTCAGCTATATTCCTAAGTACCTCATTTTATCATGTTCCCATAAATATGGGTATTGCTGAACCAGTTTGTGTGTGGGTACATAGATTATAGCAATTGCCTTTGATTTATCTTCATTAATTATGTATCTGGAAAAGATTTAAAACTGTTTCAGAATGTTCCACAACACTGACATTTCCTTTTCTGCTTTTATCATGTATAAGATAACATCATCTACAAATATTGCCAACTTTTCTTGACTACCATTCCAATTATATCCTTGAATTTCTGAGTCCCTTACTTTCTTTGCCAATGGTTCTGAATGTAGCACAAATAACAAAGGGGAAAGAGAACACCCCTGCCTGATTTTTCTGCTTAAGCAGAACTTGTCAGAAAGGAACCCCCCCCCCCCCACACACACACACTTTAATTTTTGACTCCAATCCTTCATATATCCTCTGAATCAACCTCACAATTTTGTCAAGGAATGCAAATACTTCCATTGCCCTACTCATAAAATCCCAGCTTATTATACTGAATGCTTTCTCTGCATCAACACCCACAAACAACAGTGGTATTTTCTTACATTCTGCTTCCCTTTGGATCATCATTGTTCTATTAAAGTTGTCAAACATTTGCTTCCCCTCCACAAAAATACATTGATCCATATGTATCAGTTTTGGCATCACCTGTACCAATATTTTAGCCATTATAGACATAAACACTTTATAATCATGGTTTAGAATTGAAATGAGCCTGTATGAAGCTGGATCTGATGGGTCTTTACCATCTTTAGGCATTACAGCCACCACTGCTTTCTTCCAGAATGTTAGTACTTCTCCTTTTAAAATGCTGTTAAACAAAACTTCCAGATCTTTATCAGTTTCTTCCCTCCTAGCTTCCAAAATTCCACATGAATACCATCTATTCCTGGGGACATTCCTGTAAATTGGTTATTTGTCACCATTTTATCTCATTTCCCCATATCCTGTTAGTAACTGAGCCTCATCTGCCTCTAACATTGACATATTTAATTCTTCCATAAACATTTCAATTTGTACTTTTTCTTGATTTCCACTTTTCTCTGCTTTATATAGATTTTCATAAAATTTCAGAAATATTTCTAATAACTCTACAGGATCTCTGGTTATCTTCCTTGTTGTAGGCTCCCTAAGCTTGGCAACAACCCTTTTTTACATTCTGTTGCCTGAGCCATTTTGTTAAAAGTTTTTGTACTCTGTTGTTATTATCAAAAAACAGTTGCTTATTGTTTTCACTTTGTTTGTCAATAATTTGCCTTAGAATGAGAACATTGTCATTTGTTGTATTTTACTTTTCATGGAAAATTGAATAAAATATTTGAATAAAAAAATAGTTGCTTAACAACAATCCTTCTGAGCGCATGCATATTATTAAGGTAGTCCCTTATTTTCTCTTTAGCACTCCTCAAGTGCACCCATTTTTGATCTGTGATTCCCCCTAATCTGCAATACTTTAGTCCCTCTAAATAATTCTTATTGCTTCTTAACCATACCTCTTTTTCTTCTAGACTCCACTTTAATTTTATACCAATCCCTAGCTATATTTTCAGAAGAAATTTCTATCTTCCTTAATGACTACTGAATATTTCCACTACCCATTCCTTAAATTCCTTTCTTTTTAACTGATTTATTACCCTGCATTTTTATTTTAGCTATTATTGGTGCATAACACATACAAGGGACTATTCAGAAACACATAGCATGCTTTGCAACCATGTTTCTAGCAGGATTGTTCAGACCAGCTCTAAAGCAATATGAAGTCTCCAGCAAGTGAGGATAGAATAGTCTACCAGATACTGCCATGTGCAAAAGGAGAAGTCCAGAAAGGGACAGTTAATGCAAAGCAGCCATGTGCTCTTCCCCACAGCACACTCCAGGATCAGAAAATAAAATAAAATATAGTGGGAGACTGATTCAAAGCACAAGCCCTACCACTCTTCTTCACAACAGAGTAGTGGTTCCAAACATGCTATTTTATAGTGTTTACCCATTGCTGTTTATTGTGGACAGTTAGCAGCACTGCGGGTAAATATTGCAAGGCTGTGTGTGTGTGTGTGTGTGTGTGTGTGTGTGTGTGTGTGTGTGTGTGTGTGTGTGTGTGTGTGTTTCTATAGGTGCTCGTGCAACAGTGTTGCATGGGATAGTAGAGGGAACACTAGCAGTAGGTGTTTTAAGTCAGAGATGTGCAAGTGAGTTGCTAATGAGGTTTTGCTCCATGTGACTCTTGCATGTATCTGTACTGACAGTTAGTTCCATAGCACTAGTTGTAGAGCACAACAGCACTGTATCAAATGCAGTTACAAAATATACCATAAATGGTGACCGTGCAGATTTTTTTAAGTTTCAAGACTTGGAAATAGTTGGATGGAAAGAGTGGGGGAAGGGTCAACTATATCAATGAGCTGTTATTACTAGAAAACAAATGGCAGACACCTCCAGATATTTTACTGGCAAATGCCTTAGTACTGTTTTCTCCATATTTGAGAAGAAGGGGAAATACTAAATGTCATTGAATTACATCAATGTCTCATTGCTACTTATATCTATATTTTCACATGATTTGTAGAGATTTTGTATTGCCCATTTAAAAGGAGCCATATGATTAATTGGTTTATTATTAATTTCCTGTTTAATAAAAATATGTTCTAAACTGAATTCATTTTGCCTGAAGAACTAGTGTGCCGGAAAGGCTGTATTTTTAGAATGTACTTTTATAATAAACATTTTTATGGAACTACCGGAGTCTTCCGCATTTGTTACATGACTGTTTTTGGATTGTGTCTTTACTTTTTGGTGCAGTTTTTTCATTCTGACTTGCTCCCTGTATAAGTTGGAACTCCTTATTTCTTAAGGTTCATAGTAGGTACTAAGCTATCTGCCCTGGGGCCTATATAAGCCTAGCCAAAAAGGTTCCCTGGCTTTCGCCACCCAAGAAAATTCCCCTTAAACTTTTTTATCTGCTGTTATGCACTGCAAAGCCCTTTCCAGTATTGTTACCTTTCCCCACAGAAAATAACACTGTCTTGTTATGTTCTCAATTTCAAATGGAATCTGAATTTAAGGCACATCAAATTTACCGCTTCTGGGAACACTACAAATTCATTACATTACTATAGCTCTAAAGCAGTTAATATTTGCATGTATTATTTCCCATGAGTTTAATCTCCAACAAATCCTGATCTTCTACATGTAGGGGCAGAAGCCTAAAGGCAGAAAAGTAGATCTGTTTCCATTTTGGCCATCAAATATTTTCTTCTACTGTATCACCAAAAACAAGTAATCTGGTTCTACTACAGAAAAAAAAAAACTCAAACCCACTAAATGCAAACTGTGTGAGAAATGTAGTTGCAGTGCCATACAATCCAATGCTTAACAAACCACATACACAACACAGACCAAACACATAGACCCACATATGCAGATGCCCTTAAAAGTAACCTACCTAACCCAAAAAAGGCATCCTGAATATTACCTAAGAAACAAGTACCCTCAGCAACCTCACAAACACATATCACAGGCAGCACACACCATGAAACATACATCTAATATTCACACTGACTCAGTTCAAAAGCTCATAAGGCAAACCCCCACACAATGCAATATCTTAGTCATCGGCACCTCCAGAGTGAGATGCATCAATGCACCACTTGCCAGACTGTGCAAAAGAGGGTTACTGCCAGTTACCTATCAGGTGAAAGGATTCGCCACATCATGTAAGCACTCAACTACTTGCACCACAAGTACACATATGACTCAGTCATAGAACACGTGGGGATAAATCGCTTAAGATGTACCTCCCTGGACTATATGAAAAGAGACATGATGGAGCTCTCAGAATATGTGTCTGAAACTGGTCTGAACTTAACCTTAAGCAGCATTCTACCATCACCAAGAATGATGATATAATATAAACAAAAGATTAATGATTTCAACATTTGACTTAGCTTCTGGTACAAATAGATGGAAAACAGTCCCACTGCTAGAATGGTTTGTACCTCTCACACAAGGCTTTTGTATATTAGCTAAATCTTATTACACTCCCATAGTGTCTTTTTTAGGCAATGCCAGTCTTCCAAAGCTTCCAACATAACTAAACATAATCCAGATAACATTAAGGTACTGCTAAAAGCATTGCTACACTCCCTACAAGCACTGCTCACCCTAGAAAACACCAATATATACATCATCAGAGAGACCTGGTTTAAGACCACTGACAGCACTCCATCAATGCAGGGTTTCAATGCCTATCACATGTTCAGGCCCACCATGTTAGACAACGGCAGTAAAGGTGGCAGTGTCTCCATATTAAAAAAAAAAGCACTTCATTTCCAGACTCATTAGACAAGATAATGACCTAGAACTCATACACATCCAACTTATTCACAAAGCCCCCTTAACATATCATAGGACCCTTTCTATGCCCCCCCCCATGTCCCCCTTGGCCCAAACTGCCTACATAACTAGTATGGAGTCCTTATGTATTAAGCCAAACACCATTCTCCAAGAAGACTTCAACTACAAGTTCCATAAACTTTGAAACTTATACATCCTCAAGTATGTATGGCCAGGGTTCTACTTCCAAATTTCGAAGTTTCAAAACTTTGAATTTCTTATGGTCAAGACCATAAAATTGAAGTTTTGAAACTTTTAACTGTTTAAATGGAGATGGTCATACAACGTGGAATGGTAGATTTACCGTTTTTCCTTGCTGTAGTGCAATCTCAGAGTTGATATATTTACTTATCAGGGAGTGTGGGGGTGCGGGGGGAGGCTTGCATAAAAAATATATATATTTTTTTGTTTTTATTTTTATTTTTTATTATTATTTATTTATTTAATTTTTATTTACATTTTGAAATTTCAAAGCTTCAATCTTATGGTGTCAACCATAAGAAATTTGAAGTTTTGAAACTTCGAAATTTAGAAGTAGACCCATTCCCAGAGATTTCTGGACTTCATCAGTACACACTTCCTGGCCCAGTTAGTCTATACCTTGACCACAGACAATAAAATCCTGGACTTGGTCTTTAACAATATGAGTCAAATCAGACCACAAGTGAGTCACATTAACTGGAAGACTGAAGTCTGAAACATCTTTCAATACCTCACTATTCAGAGATTATGCAAAAGCTAATCTACTAAACTGAGTAATGACCTAGTAAATTCAAAAGGCCCTTCCATCTTGATAACCCCAATGATAATGTCAAGTCCTTCATTGCCACATTCTAGGCACATAAAAATAGTTGCTTAGATACATCTGTTACCTTCAGAAATAATTACAGCACCAGATTTGAAAATAAAGCCCTATGGTGGTACCCAAATATAAACAGGATCTATAGTAAAAGAAAAAAAAAGCTCATTGCATGCAAAAGTAAATCTCTCAAGATGCCGAAAATGTTCTTACTAAACTAAACAAAGAACTAAAGACAGATATGAGGTAAAAATAGCCATCAAGGCAAAGGATGACTCCAAATCCTTTAATTACTTTAAAAATGTCAGAAACAATGCCCAGCACTGTGCACAGCTATTAGTAAATGATATCTCATACTCAGACCCAGATGACATAGCTGATTAACTAGCAGATAAATTTAGCTCAAACCTCACCCCTCTAGTATTCTCAGATCCCATATCCTACCTACACTTCCTGTTAGATATTATGAATATAAATATGCTGAAAGATAAAGCATAGAATAAAAAGTTTGCTTGAATATATGTATAGAGTTTAGCAATGTAAAATGTGCATTCATACTATATGTATAACAGACAGGCTTCTCTTCACAGCATCAAAAAGAAAAGCCTAACAAAGCAATATTGGAAAGCAAGGATTATATGATTTTCTCATGTTTGCAGAACAAATATCTATTAACAGACATCCTTTTTTATAAATTCAGCAATACGTGATGTTTTTCCAGTAGGAACAGCTTATACAGATGTTTCCTTTCAGAATGGCATCCTCACATCAGCAAAAGTGCTTAAATCACAAAAGGACAATAGAAAAGTTTAAAAACAGACATTATGTGACTTCCCATAGAAGGCCAGAAAAATATACCAGGAGGAAATGCCAATCTCTTGTGTGCGTGACTAGTTCTGTATATAGCTATTGTAGTAATTCAGTTATGAGAGAGAAGGACAGAGAGAGGTATTTTGTAGAAGTCATCATTCATATCTGTAATGAAGGAAAACTTTGTAAATATATGCTACAAATCTGACAGACTACGTGTGGTTTGTTATAAAATAAGTTATCTGTAACTGTGCTTATAGCTGCAAAATATATTTCTTTATCAGTGTGCAATTTGAAAGGCTTGGTGCTTTAAACAGACTACAGATGGAGTCATGATGTGTCTCTGATTCAGCAGTAAACAGCACAGCAAGACTGTGTGTTTTAAGAAGACTTCAAATCCACCAAGCAAGCAGTAAGCAGAGCAGCTCAATGAAATTTTTCAATGGTGATCCTTTGACAACGTTCCTAGCCTGTATCCAAAAACAGGCGGAGTGAATGGGTAATGTCACTCCTGTAAAAGCACAGTAACATTTATGTGAAGTACTTCAGATTTCTACAGTTTTCAACAGTTTGTAGCAATACAGTTTAATAGATGTCTAAATCCGGTGAGACTGCATTGCAGGAAGGTGGAGCAGTTCCATAAATTCTCCAGAAAAGGTACAAGACGAAGTTGTAAGACTGAATCTGCCAGTTTTGCTGTACCAACTTCACAAGTGACTACAGAAACTTTTCAACCATCTACAGTAAAGCAGCTTGGCCATCTGCCTGTCTGTTGACTGGTAAGAAAATTATTCTGTGTTACATACAGTATGAATGCCATAGAGGTAATAATAATAACAGAATAAATGTATATACAGCATATTAGCAAATGTAAAACCTTATTAGGGCAAGTTAGTAGTAAGGCATTATGCAAATGAATTGCAATTTGATAGTAAGGCATTATGCAAATGGATTATAATATTTGACTGGTATCTGAAATAAAATCATGTGTGGTATAAAAATGTTTATTGTGTGTACAATGTCATAAAAATACAGTGCATGACATTATCCAAAGGTTAGACTGTACAAACAAAAATTGTAAAGGTAAAGAACCAAGAAAAGTGAATATGTTGACATTATATTCAAATGTTAGACAGTTATGTTCTGTCACCAGATGCAAAAGGTTTATTTCAGAGTTGCAACAACAGTCAAATCAGTTACTGATAGAAACTCTAGTACATTTTGTTACAAAGAAATTTAATAAACTTCTAAAAGACAGACACAATGAGTTCAGGAAGCTTAGACAAGTTATACACACATCTTTTCAAAAGTGCATAGGAGTTTCAAATTCAGCAGAACAGCTTACTAAAGAATGTCAGAAAGACCATGCAACATCACAGGAAATTCAACTGCAGTTGCAGGATAAAGGAAATAAATTAGCTCAACTGACAAAGACTGGGAATTTCCTGCATACACAGTTAATCTGTGCAAAATAAATATATTTTATAATATGTTTATGTTTTGAAAATGGTTAAGCATGCATGCTAGGATGGTAGGGACATGACATGCTTGTATAAAGATATACATATACAAGACAGACATGCATGTGTGTTATTTTCATCTAGAGTACATTTGTTTACAATGCACAAAAGCAAAAGGCAGACAACAGCAAATATAAATAAACATATGTTATAATTGTATAGTAACACCAAACAGTTAAAGTTCTGAATTTAAAAAATAAATAAAATCACAGATGGTATTAGTCAAACAGTTTTTGTAAAATTAATGGCAGGACAGTTAAATAGATAAATAAATAAAAAATACTAAAATCCATGTAAGGTAATTGTAAAATGATGTCTATTTATGTAGTATAAATGCATAGTTATGCAAATCACAATCACATTAAAGGAAAAATGCCAAAAGAATTAATTATAGTTTATAGAGTATAAAATGTGAGCTCAGACCTTCCTAGACTGAATGAATAATTACAGGAAATGCTGGAAAGATAAGATAAACAATAAGACTGATTGCCAGATAAGTAGCTTGAGTTTTTCTAAAGCATCATTGTTATTAAAACATAATTGTTAAAATATTTACAGGCAACACTATTTGGTAAGTGTAATAAAATGTCACAATTGTGCATAGATGTCACTTATAATCTGTTTGCAAGTAAATGTTAAAAGAAAAAAAACTCAGTTGCATCAAGTACAGCCAGCAAATGGGCTATAGTATACATACAGTTCAAATCAATTGTGCAGGAGGGTGTAAATACCTACTAGAGGTAATATACAGTGAAAGCTTTATTTAGTAACCTAATAAAATAAGTGTGTAACCAAAGTGTTGGGCTAACATACATTCTATTCTCACAGCATAGGGCAGGTAAACAGTGCTGAAGTACTACAGGGGGAAGGGCACTTTCTCAGTTTTACACTGACTGTATAAGCAGTACTGCACAAGGGTCTGAAATAAAGTTACAGAAAAAATAAACAACAAGGGTCTGAAATAAAGCTACAGAAAAAAAAACAACAAGGGTCTGAAATAAAGCTACAGAAAAAATAAACAACAAGGGTCTGAAATAAAGCTACAGAAAAAATAAACAACAAGTATCTGAAATAAAGCTACAGAAAAATAAACAAGGGTCTGAAATAAAGCTACAGAAAAAATAAACAAGGGTCTGAAATAAAGCTACAGAAAAATAAACAAGGATCTGAAATAAAGCTACAGAAAAAAATAAACAACAAGGGTCTAAAATAAAGCTACAGGAAGAAATATCTCATTCCTTTTTGACAATACTCTTTTATGGGGGGAAAAACAGGTATTAGTGTATTAGAAATACTGGTAAACTGGATTAAACCTGACAGGATAAGATATTTTACAAGTTGTTAATAGCTATCATAATGGTTATTATTGTATTGTTTAGAATAAAATTGTATTTACAACCTGTTAAACTGTAAAGCTATACAAGAGATAGTTTAAAAAACAAGAGATGGCTTAAAATTGATTACAGCTATACAAGAGAGGGTAAAGACATGTAAAAAAACTGAACAAGATTGGTCACTATTTTAATATGTTTTTGGCAAAACAATGTTGGTATAAAAAAGCATGAATATTTTTAATTGCTGAGTATGTAGTTTAAAATAACAGGACATAGTGCCAGTTCCACTAGATATTTCTAAAGAGACATAAACATTTTCCAAGATTTTGCTCAATATTAATGTTATTAAATTTGTAAGATTAGACTAAATGTACTTTATAGTCTTTGTATGTACAAATGCAGAAGAATTCAGTACAAATGATAGTCTTTGTATGTACAAATGCAGAATAATTCAGTACAAAAGAAATTAATGTCTAGTAATAAATATGTGTGAAAAACCATATTTAAAGAAAACAATGGGTCCAGGATACCTACTAGATTGAAATGCATAAATAGCAAACAGTCTGTGTAAATACATCCTGTACAGGATACATTGTAATAAGTTTGAAAGTAATTTGTCAAGTTGTAATATCACTGGTTTTACCCCAGTAAAATAATCGCTTTCAAATATTTATTATCTAAGCCCAGTTCAGTATTCAACCAAGATGTTAATGAGCAGTTCGAAGACATGATCACAATGTAATGGTTAAAATGACATTGAAACTGTATATTTTCAGTAGTGTATAAATGCTTGCAGTAGCACATAGTTATTGTCTCATAGTTAATTCAACAGTTGCAAAGAGTTAATGAAACAATTCTAAGTCATAAACTAAATTCTGTGATTGCAAAAGAATAAATTAATCAAGTAAAATTAAAACAGACACAGCTCATAACTGATAAAATATTTTCACAGAATGGTCTGCAAAAGAAAAAGTTGTTAAATACATTCAGGTTTGATAGTAATACATGTTTTCATTGTATTAACTATGTAAAATTGCATTTTAACTTGTATCAAAAAAGACTAAAGGTTTTATATAAAAATAATGTGTTTTTTATATAGAATGTTTTGAGTATGTTTAAAAACAGAGGGAATTGTTAGATATTATGAATATAAATATGCTGAAAGATAAAGCATAGAATAAAAAGTTTGCTTGAATATATGTATAGAGTTTAGCAATGTAAAATGTGCATTCATACTATATGTATAACAGACAGGCTTCTCTTCACAGCATCAAAAAGAAAAGCCTAACAAAGCAATATTGGAAAGCAAGGATTATATGATTTTCTCATGTTTGCAGAACAAATATCTATTAACAGGCATCCTTTTTTATAAATTCAGCAATACGTGATGTTTTTCCAGTAGGAACAGCTTATACAGATGTTTCCTTTCAGAATGGCATCCTCACATCAGCAAAAGTGCTTAAATCACAAAAGGACAATAGAAAAGTCAAAAAACAGACATTATGTGACTTCCCATAGAAGGCCAGAAAAATATACCAGGAGGAAATACCAATCTCTTGTGTGTGTGACTAGTTCTGTATATAGCTATTGTAGTAATTCAGTTATGAGAGAGAAGGACAGAGAGAGGTATTTTGTAGAAGTCATCATTCATATCTGTAATGAAGGAAAACTTTGTAAATACATGCTACAAATCTGACAGACTACGTGTGGTTTGTTATAAAATAAGTTATCTGTAACTGTGCTTATAGCTGCAAAATATATTTCTTTATCAGTGTGCAATTTGAAAGGCTTGGTGCTTTAAACAGACTACAGATGGAGTCGTGATGTGTCTCTGATTCAGCAGTAAACAGCACAGCAAGACTGTGTGTTTTAAGAAGACTTCAAATCCACCAAGCAAGCGGTAAGCAGAGCAGCTCAATGTAATTTTTCAATGGTGACCCACACCAAGCAGAGCCATATACATTTTTCACTTCCCATCTCAGATTTCCCAGGAAGAAGTTCTCAAGGTGCTACCTAAGGCCAATATCACTATGTCCATGGGATGAAATAACATAACAGGCTGCCTACTGGTTAGCTTGAAACATGGCTTGCCTGATCCTCCCCCACAGAAGATATTCAGAAGATATTCAATATCAGCCATAAGGACAGCAATAGTCATTTTCTTGAATAAGGTGGGGCTTCAATAGAAATAGGTAATTATAGACCCATAAGCCTGACCAGTCTCATCTGTAAGGCTACGGAAAGGATCATTCTGAAATTAATAAATAAGTTTATAGGTAATCTACAGACTCTAAACCTAAGCTAATTTGGATGTGTCAAGCATAGGTCCTACCTACATAACCTGGTTGACACCTTCAAAGAAGTTACTGATACAATGGATGAAACAAAAGCAAAACAGTGTACACCACATATCTAGACTTTGCAAAGGTGTTCAACACCACCCACACTCAGGTATCAGAGATAAACTCTCCCAGGTAAAAGTCAAACCATATGTGACTCACTGGATAGCAAACTGGCAAACAAATAGACCCCAGAACATTAGGGTGGGTGACTCTACCTCCTGCAGATGATCTGTCACTAGTGGTGTACCCCAAGTTTCAGTCCTTGGTCCACTCCTAATTGGCATTTTTTTTCTCGGAAGACAAAGCTAATGTTAAGGGTTTATGACTGGCCAAGACTGCAGATTTGGTGCCATTGTAAACTCCTCCAAGAGAGGCTAACCCAAACAAATATCTGGTGTCAGAACCATGGACAAAAACTAAATGCCAAGAAGCATAAAATCATTTCCTTCTGGAAGCATGACTCCACTTGTAACTATCACATTGACAAATAACCCCTGGAAATTGATCCTGTAGTTAGGAATATGGGAACCTATGTCAACAATGAACTGTCCTTTGATTGTCACATATCCAAAGTTGTAAGGAGGTCCATTTTCACCACACAGCTTATATCTAAAGATATTGCATCCAGATGCAGGGTTGTAATCATTCCTCTTTACTTGACACTCATTAGCTTGACCATAGAGTATAATGTACCTTTCAGTATGCACCTGTCCAAACACGTAGCATAAATGGAGCAACCATAACACATTCTCAGTAAAATAAATAAATAACTAACTATATAAATAAATAGAAGGCATAAATCATAAAAACTATGCAGACCATCTCAAAGTCTTGTCCATCTTCTCAGTATCATACAGACTACTAAGAGGTGACTTTTCCCTTCGCATATAGAGCTTCAGCAAACCCTATTCTGTCAGAGCTATTAGACAATCCCAAGTCCAATGGAATCATAAACACCTGCCTAAGGGGTATCACTCTCTCTTGTAAAGTAAAAAGAACATGTTGGAGGTCTAGCCATGTATTGCAGAGGATACCACTTCTACAGAACCATCTTCCATTCCACATAAAAAGCAAAGTACTTCTCTTACTCTCTTCAAACATAATTTGGATGAATGGATAGCTAACCACAAATTCACCCTGGTTTAACACCCATGTCCCTCATGGATAGGGGAAGCATGTAAATGTCCCAAATTATCCTTGTTCAGCCTGTCTCTGGGTTATTGTATGCAATACATAAAAGCTAAAAATTATCATGGGAATGTAAGGCAAGGATTCTTAAGGTCCTCACAGATCAATAGCCAAGTAAGTACCTATGAACTTATGAAGCTATGAACTATTAAATCCTGACGACTCAAAACTCTACCCCCTGAACCAGAAAACTGCACTACAAAATATCCAGTTTCCATGTTTTGGGGGGTGTGAGGTTAAGCCCTCATGAACCCCATTATTTATACAGGATACTAACTCTACATTCACATACCCTTGAGGAAAAGAGGAATACTCTGTAAGGATGAATTGGGTATCCCTAGCAGTATAATTAATAGTATGGAAAAGAAGACTAGGGAAACATGTCATCACAGAAGCAGAATCACTGAGATCATAGCTGAACACTTACATGTTAATAAGCTATAGAGTAACTAAGTGATTCATTAATGTGTGAGACTATTTACTGATGTGCCTTTGAGTATGACGAATAGTTCTGGTACCACATTAATCAGGAATATTCTGAAGTCCCTCCCAGATGGTTCACTAAATGGCCTTAGCAGCTTGACCACACAAATTGTGTTTTTTTAACTTCTCTCTTACTATAAGCTGTCCTTTTCCTTGCTCATCTCAGAATTGGCATTTCTCCAACTCTTTAGCCTCATAAATGGGAAATACTGAAATTCCACAAGAAAAGAAAATCCCCAAGAATGGTGATATTTCCTATTCGGAACATTTAACTAGCTCATGGATTTCATTTTCATTCTTACTGATATCAGTAAAAAAAGAATGCTACTCCTATGGCCCTAAAAATTTCCTCTGATAGAGTGACTTCCTGGTCTGAAACATATGCTGACCATGTGGTTAGCCTTCCCCCATATCAAAAGATTGTGTCTGCATTTACAGATATTATCCATGCATTGATCTGTGCAGTATGCAACAACAGCCTTCCAAATGCCATAACTGTCCATCATACCCTTTATACCATCCCCTTTCTTCCTTTTAGACCTCCACATTGCTTGTCTCACTAGAAAAGCACAATTAGCAGTCCTAATAGTATCCCCTATGATAGGTGTTCTGCATCTGTGTTTTGTAGCAATGTTTTATGTTCATGATACATTTGATAATCTCATTCAAAGCTCCTGAATACAAACCAATCAAACTATACTATTCTAGTGATACTGAATGTTCAGACTTGAAATGTGAGATCATATCTGACCATTAGTTCACAATGGTGTTATTTAAAACAAGATACCATATTTTCCATAAGATAAGTACTTTCTGTTGACTTTCAAGATGGCTGCACACTGATCAACAGTTTAATTTCAGCTGTCCCAGTGGGGAAAAAAGAAACTGAGAAATAAAAGCTAGTAATTCTGCCAGCATGAGTAAAATTCAGTTACTGGCTATTATGTACATTGCCTGGATGCCAGCAAAGAAGACATTTATTGAACCTGAAAGAAAATAAACTAGAAAAGGTGAAGAGAAAACAATGACAGAAAGAATCCACAGCTGTTCATCAAAAAGTTGTTCAAGCTTCATATTTAGTACAAGAGATGGCTTCCAGTAATTTAGAGGAAATAAATAAATGAAATGTACTCAGTGCTGATTAAAATAAATGAAACATTGAAGGTGTATAACAACTCAAATAACAAAAGGCTTGAAAACAGAAGAAGGTTTCTTTAACTAGTTATTCAGATGAACAGATAAAACTGCAAATATCAGATTGTGAAATGAAAAAAAGGCTGACTGAGTATGAGCCTTCTCAAGAAGGGAATTTATGAAAAATGGTACAGTTAGAAAACAGAGCACACAAAGAAAATCCACAATTTTCTGCTGCACCAGAGAAACTGGAAGAAACAGGCTGTATTAATAGTATAAAGCATAGATAAGCAACTGGACTGATATTCTGCAGCAGGGTTTGTTAATTGAAAGGGAACATCGTGTATGCTAGAAACCTGGTCATGATAAAGCAACCAAGACGTGTATTAGTAAAGATGCAATAATACCAGCAGAAAGAGTTGATCCTGACAAAACTGTGCCCTTCCAATGAACTCATGAAAAAGACAGAAGAGCATTTGAGGGAAATGATTATTCAACATACACCAGGAATAAGAAAAGCAAATTTAAACCAGCGATCAGGGAATGTCTAGAGGCAGGTGTGAGATTCACGCTGCTGTGCTCAGCTGTCTTCAGAATACTTTTTTCCTAGAGGATCAAAGACATTTTTGATACAGAACAGGTTAAAGAGGAAATAGAAAAGTTTACCCCAAAAAAGTGAGCCATAAAATGGAAGGGGACTCTGCTTCCTCTGCTTCTCATTCTTCTGGCAATAAAGCACATAGAGAGACTTTGCCAATCAAACCTTTTGGGCCTCCTTTTTCAGATTTCTGCCAATGCTACAAAGCAAACTGTTTGAGAGAAAGCAAAAAAGCACAGGAGTTGACCAGAAGAATTGGGAGTGCATGGGACTTAAACCAGAGTCTGGTGTTGGGAGATGGAGATAAACAGGAAGAAGACCAGCAACACCGAAATCAGTGAATAAATGTGAGCTTATAACGCATCAATTACATTTGTGAAATATGACTTGGCAAGAAAAAGTGGCTGAGAGACTGGATTTTTATTGACTTTACTAAACTTGTGAGTGGATTATAAAGCATGTACCATGCTTTACGTCATTAATGTTTAAAAGGACACAGAAGGGAAAAAGGTAACTGTAATGAAAACAATTTTTGTTTTATAGTACCTGTATAAAACATTTCATGATATAAACTGCAGACATGTATTTTTATATATTTAACTGTCATTCTAAGGGGATCCAGTATCTGTCTGCCTGGGATGACATGATCGACTGACCACGATGCTTTGCTAGAGATGGCCTGCACCTGTTGCCCTTGGGATTCTGGATACTGGCTAAGGCTCTTGCCACCCGTATAGTGCCTTTTTTGGGCAAGGTTCAAATGACAAATTCACCACTGTGACAGGTACAAGCAAGTAAAATCTGAGGGTAATGCTACCCAATGCTAGAAGTCTAAACTTCAAAATGCATTCACTCGAGGCACTCCTTAAAATGGAGAAAATCGACATCTGTGCAGTGACAGAAACCTGGTTCAAGGCTCCAGAGAGCATCTCTGCATTACCATGGTCTAATTCATAGGTTCATAGGTAGGTACTAGGCTATCGGCCCTAGGGCCTATACAAGCCCAGCCAAAAAGGTACCCTGGCTTTTGCCACCCAAGAAAATTATGCCACTGTCAAACAGAGCCACAAAAGTGATCCCCGTGGTGAATTTCCTATTTCCCATCCAATCATCAAGATTTTTCTTGAAGAGTGCTAATGAGGAGCTTTGTTTGATATAGATAGATAGCTTATTCCAGAGTATGGGAAGTCTCTGGGACATGAATCTATCCCTCCAGCATGTTCTGTTTATTGTGGTGACAAGGTTTAGGTCCCTAGAGTGTGTAGCTTGGAGGGATTGGGATTTCTTTAAGTGGAGCATGTCCAACAGCTCTGGGTTTGACATAGCTTTGTATGTTAGGCAGAGATCACCTCTGAGTAGGCGATATGCGATGGAGTAAAGCTGGAGTTTTTTGAGATGGTCTGCGTAGGGCATCTGTTTGAGGCCATTAACCTCTTTGTGAGGTATTTCTGCTGCCTTTCCAGTTGTTGTAGATGTCTTGTGAGGTACATACCAAAAGGGGCATTGTACTCTATAATGGGTCTAATGAGTGATGAGTAGAGGGGAACAATGACCTCTTTTTTTCTGGATGAGAAACCTTTTGTGATGAGGTGTGCCATGTAGAAGGATTTCTAGACTACTGTGGCGATGTGATTATCAAAGGGAGACTACTGTCCACCTGTGTCCCAAGGTCTCTTATCACACTTTCAGTGTTAAGTATACTACCACCTATGTTGTAGGTCATGGGTACAGAGTTTTTACCAAAGGAGATGACAATGCACTTTTTTTGGCATTGAGCTTGAGGCCATGGCTTCGACACCAGGCATCTGTCTCAGTGAGGCCCTTTTGTAGGATGTCCACATCATTAGGAGTTTTGATTATGGCTCCTAGTTTGCAGTCATCTGCATACTTTGCTAGCCAAAGACCTTCTGTGTTAGCCTGTACTTCAGAGAAGTAGATACCAAACAGGAGAGGACCCAGGACTGAACCCTGTGGTACTCCACTTGTCACTGGTCTGAAGTTTGATTTGGAGTCTGCTACTTTCACAGCGTGGGTTCTATCAGTGAGCCAGTTGTCAACCCATCTTGTGACATAGGGATTTACACCTAGTTTAGTGAGTTTATCTATAATTCCAGAGTGGGGGATGGTGTCAAAAGCCTTGGCAAGATCTAGATAGGCTGTGTGAACCACCTTACCCTCGTCTACGGCTTTGGTGACTGCTTCAAAGAAGTCTATCAGGTTTAGGAGACATGATCTGCCTTTTACAAACCCGAATTGGGTGGGGTCCAGAGTTTGTAGATTACCAATGTCTTTGTTTATAAGTTCCATGATGATATGTTCCATGGCCTTGCAGACCAAGCTCATTAGGCTAATGGAGCATTAGTTCCCAGGGTCCATGGTGGCTCCCCCTTTGTGGAGTGGGATAACTGTCGCTGTGCGCCATTCAGTGGGCACAAAGCCTGAGGTGAGGCTATGAATGAACACGGTGCTTAGGTGGGGTGCCAGGTCATTCTGCAGTTCATGTAGAACACAACCTGGAATGTTGTCAGGTCCCATGGATGCTGTGTTCTTGGCTTTGAAGAGTGTGTTTTTTACCTGTGCAGCCACGATTACAGGAACTTTGCATTCTTCTGGTATAGAGATGGGCCCTTTAGGGGGTGAGAGGGGGGCAAAGTTAGCACTGAACCTATCTGCCAGGATGTTGGCAATATCAGTTGGTTTTGTATATTTACTGCCACTGTGCTGTAACTTAGAGCAGATCTGAGTATTGCCATTGAGATTCTTGATATTAATAGAACAAACTACCTATCTATATCAAACAAATCTCCTCATTAGCACTCTTCAAGAAAAATCTTGATGATTGGATGGGAAATAGGAAATTTACCCCAGGGATCACCTCTGTGGCTCTACTCGACAGGGGCACAGGAAAATAATTTTCTTGGGTGGCGAAAGCCAGGGTACCATTTTGGCTAGGCTTATATAGGCCCTAGGACCAATAGCCTAGTACCTACCTATGAACCTATGAACCTATGTACTCAGAGATATTTTAAACATGGGGGCAAAGATGAGTCTTTTCAGTGATTGCTGTATGTGATAAAGATATTAAACAGGTACTTTTTTAGTTTTAGGAAATATAGGCATTACAATGTAAAAAGAGAAAGGCTGCACAAGGCAAGTTTAAGTCAATCTGCTGTATTCCTGGGCTGTTGCAGTATGGGATGGGATGTAAAAGTGTACTGATTATATTATATTATATTATATGTAGAGTTGAGATGTTTTATCTTATTTTTATACCAGTGAATGTCTGGATTAATGCTCATAGCTTAATCTAAAATCAAGCATTTTCTGTAAAGTAAGTAGGTTTGAAATATATAACAAAATAATGAATTTCAAGGCAAGTACTGTGCAATGATATATATTTTTTCTTTAAGCAAATTTTCAGTGGATTGAGACGTCTGAAGGCAGTTCAGTTAAAAATAAACTTCAAATTATTAGAAATTAATAAGAGATAGCAGCTTCCCTAGCAGACTTAATAAATTAGTGCAGTTAATGGAACAGTGTATAATTTAGTTTGATTTAAAGATAGCCAAGCTAAAAGCTAATGTTTTCTGAAATCATACAAGCTGTTTTTCACATCTAGAGGAGGAATAGAGAGAAGGAAAGAAAAGGAAAGACAGCAATCAGTGTAAGTGGGAGCACAAGCTGTAATCTGTACTTTAGCATGAGTAACCTTACTTTTAGTTTAGGTAATGCCTGTGGCTGCAGCTGTTGATTTGGGGCAATTATTCCTATCAGGAGGGTTAAACTTCATTTTCTGAATATATACACACATTTGTGCTTGTTCTAAGTTAATAGGTTATGAGGGTGTTTGAAAATGCATTTCACTTTTTGTTTAAGAGTTTTCATTAAAGCAAAAAGTCTTGAAAAATGTGGCATGGGTTCAAATGGAGATGACAAGAAACAACTGCATAAAAGATTACCCTCCCAAACGTTATTGTTAGCATGCAGCACAAAAGGTAGAAATACGCATTCAAAAAACTGTTATGTATAACAGATGGGAACAATAACTTCTTATTATAATGGCAATGCTATCCATATTTCAGAACATACATGGCCTTAGAGATATAGACAAAAAGGTAAGAGTATTGAATTATATTAAGAAATGCAGAGTGCAAATATCAATGCTACAAGAGACACACTTGGAAAGAAATCAGGAGTTCATAAAGAAAGTATTTTAGGATGGATATTCTGCAGAATATCAGGTACAAAAGAAAAAGGGAAAAATTATACAAATTGCTAGAGAAGCTCCAATAGTGATAAAAGAGGTGGAAAAGTATAATAATGATAGATTTGTGGTAGTAAGGGGATACTGGCAAGGGTGGAAGATTACGCTTGCATGTATTTATATTCTACCAAAAACTCTTATTATGGAGCTTAAAAAAAATTGGAAGAAATAATCAGCTTTCAGCACGGAATGTTACACATAGGTGGGGAATGGAACTTGATTTCCAACAATGAGGATGTATCGGGGGACCTAAAAAGGAAAATATTACAAAAAAGGGTAGATTCCTGAAGACCTTTTTAAAAATATTCAGTATGAAAGACATGAATTTGGTAGCAGGAACTCAGAGAAAATGTATATATTATTCCCTGAGGTACAATAACTGGGCTAGACTAGACAGAAATTATATTTCACAGGAACAAGTGCATTCAACTGAAAGCTTTGACACACACCCAGTAACAATTCAGATTATACACCTACAAAACTAAGATAAAAGTGCAGCGTAATGATGTAAAAATGAACCACTGGTGCTTTCCCACCTACCTGTTATAAATAAAGGAATTTATGGAATAGGTAATAGACATTATTCCAGAGTTATTAGGGAAGATAGACATTTCTTCATAAGTTATAGCTGAGTTGGATAAATGAAAATGGAGTTTAAAACAGCATAAAAAAAAAGATAAATGGTTAAGAATTACAAGGAATTATTTAGAGGAACTGACAAAGGGTAAGGTATTACAGAAAAATGCGACTTTCACTGAACAAGAAGAGGTCCAACTGCACAGTGATAAAGTGAAAATAAGGGGGTATCTGGACAATATTCTTACATTTAGAAAGATGTTTGTTAAGCAACTGTTTTTACAATAATTCCAGAGCACAAAAACTTTTAGCACAATGACTTAGGCAACAGAAATTATAAACGGTTGTCACCAAACTTTAGGACCCTATAACAAGGCATATAACCAGAGATCCTGTAGAGGTATTAGATTAATTTCAGATTTTTATGAACATTTGTATAAGCAGAGAAATATGCAAATCAAAAAGAGCACAAATTGAAATATTTATGAAATACTTAAGTATGTAAAGGTTAGAGGTAGATGAGGCTCACCAATTAAATGTAAAAACAGGAGTGGAGGAGATAAAATGGTGTTGTATAATCTAATCTAAAGTCTACGGGACCATACAGAATTCCAGTGGAAGTTTGAAAGTTAGGAGGAAAGAAAGTGATAAAGATCTGGAATGTTTTGTTTAACAGTATTTTAAAAGGAGGGGAAGCACCAGCATCTTGGAAGAAAGCTGTGGTGGATGTAATATCTAAAGATGCTAAAGAACCACCAGACTCAGCTTCATGTAGACCCATTTCAGTTTTAAACCATAATTCCAAAGTAAGATTAGAATGGTCTACTGATACTGCCATGTGCAAATGGAGCATTCGGGGGGGGGGGGGGAGCAGCTAATGAAAAGCAACCATCTTCCCTGTCCCAGTGCCTTACTCTAGGAACAAAATCTAGTGGTAGACTGATTCAAAGTGCAAGCCATACCACTCTTCATCACAGCAGAGGAGTGGATCCAAACATGCTTTTTTATAGGGGTTCACCCATTTTTTTTAAGCAGGACAGTTAGCGCCACTGCAGGTAAATATTACAAGTCTGTGTGTGTGTGTGTGTGTGTGTGTGTGTGTGTGTGTGTGTGTGTGTGTGTGTGTGTGTGTGTGTGTGTGTGTGTGTGTGTGTGTGTGTGTGTGTGTGTATGTGACATTCTGGGGGAAAGGGGGTTGTGTGCATGTGTTTGTGTAGGTCATGATTGTGACTGCATCAATGTGTGTATGTGGGTGGGGGGATGGAGGGTGCTTGTGTTTGCTTGTATGTGCATGACTGTCCAGGGGTCTGTGTGTGTGTGTGTGTGTGTGTGTGTGTGTGTGTGTGTGTGTGTGTGTGTGTGTGTGTGTGTGTGTGTGTGTGCGCGCGTGTGTGTGTGTCTATGATAGATATAGCTCAATGTGCTTTTGTGGAGGGGAGGTTAACATTTGACAACATTACTACAACAATGATGATCAAGTGGGAAGCAGAATGTAAGAAAATACCACTGTATTTGTGGGTCATGAAGCAGAAAAATATGAAGGGGAGAAATCGAATGCCATCATGGCAGTATCGAATAGAGAAAACAATAAAGCAGTTAAGACAAGAAGTGTCACTTTTAGAAGAGTATAGAAGAGGGAACAGATCAACAAAAATACTCATCAAGATAAATGTGATAAAAGTAATGTGCAGCATTATAACAGATCGGGATTTATCATATACTATTGCAAATAATAAACTAAAAATATGAGCACAGGCAGAAAAACTTAAAAGATACACAGATAAATATAAAGGAAAAGTACAAAATAAGCAATTTATTGATGACCCAAAAAAGTTTTATAGAGAATTGGGAAGCAAGGTAAAAGGAATTGAAAGACCACCCAAAAAAAAGAAGAAATAGATACATTTGGAGAAGTATTTATGAAGATCCTGCAGAACATAACAAAGATGCTAAATGGATAGAAGAAGTAAAAAATAAGAAGGTCAAAGGTACAGGATATGAAATGGGATAAAGTAACAGACAGGGAGATTGAAACAAAGTTAAGAAAAGCCTCCAATTGGAAAACCGCAGGCCCAGATGCAGCACCTAACTTCTGGTTAAAAGTATTAATATATTTGCGCTAAACTTTAGCCATGAGTAAGAACTATTTATATGCACACCCCGAACAGACACCAACCTGACTAACAACAAGGCTACTTAAGAGTGAACTTGCAAGCTACCCTAAAAATTATAGACTAATAACCTGCCTTCTGACAATGTATAAACTATATGTGTATAAACTATACACTGGAATCGATGCCAGCAGAGGTTATAGTCATTTAGAAGAAAACTCAATTATGGGAAAAGGATAAAAGGGCAATAAGAAAGTTATATGGAACAAAGGAATATTTGTTGTTAAATAAAGTCATAGTGGAGAACTGTAAAAAGGGGAAGAATCTAAGTATGGCATGGACTAACTACAAAAAAGCATTTGACAGTATCCCACATTCATGAATAAAAGAGTGCTTAAAAATATATAAGATACACCCTACACTGATAAACTATATCACAGCGACCATGAAACAGTGGCAAACCACTCTGCAGTTAAGCCATGATAAAGAGCAAGTTATTTCAGGGATAAAAATTCAAAGGGGGATATTCCAGGGTGACTCTCTGTCACCATTTCTTTTTTGCCTTGCCCTTAACCCATTAAGCTGTCTGCATAACAGATTGGGTCATGGCTATAATTTAGGTCCCCAAAACTAACAAACTATAAAGACTTCTCATCTTCTCTTTGTTGATGATTTAAAAATGTATAGCTCATTAGATGAGGCTGCAGGTAGTACATTTTTTTCAGATGATATAAGGATGTCATTTGGTCTAGATAAATGTACAAAAGCAACCTTTAAAGCGGGAAAGCTGCAGCACCAAGAAAACATCAGTTTAGGACAAGAATGTGATATAAAAGAACTTGAGCAAGAGGGAGTGTATAAATATTTAGGAACTGATGAAAGGTCAACAATAAAACATGAACAAATGCGAATAAAACTTAGTAAGGACTATTTTAGATTACTTTAATTAGTCCTGAAAACAGTGTTAACATCTAGGAACAAAACTCAAACCAATTTGCTCTTCCTGTCCTAACTTACAGTTTTAGAGTGATTGACTGGCCCCAAAAGGTGTTGGATAGATTAGACAGGAAAACAAGAAGGATGTTTCATGCTCATCAAATGATTTATAAAAATCAGTGCATACCAAGATTATATATTCCTCATTCTGATGGAGGTATGAGCCTCCTTGAAATTGATTATATGCATAGATCTGCAATTGTAGGACTGCATACATATCTGCTCACCTCACAAGACCCAAACATGTGAAAGTTTTGAAACATGAAAATAATAAATCTAAGATGAGTTCCCTTCTTAGTCTTGCAGAAGCATATAGGTGTCAAACAGGAATGGAAATCAAACCAGAAGTAGATAAAAATCAGGCAGCAACTAAATGTGCCAAAAAAAAAGGAAACAATATAAAATGAAGGATCAAATGAGAAGGCAAGAAATATGAAACATGGATAAATATAGTTGCAAGTGTAGAAAACTCCTGGAAGAACCTCATGTTGATCAGGATTGAATGCAGGAATGGTTAAGGAGAGGCAAATTCAAACCAAAAGATGAAAGTTTAATATTGGTGGCCCAAGCTAGTGGGCTATGTATACTTTGGTTTACAAAGTCCTTTGAACATGTGGGAGGACAAACAAATGTAGGTCTTGTAAAACAGAACTGGAAACAGTTGCACACCTTGTTGCTGGCTGTGTTATACTAATGGCAGAAGGACTGTATACTGAAAGGCATAATAATGTGGCAAGATTGTTGCACTGGGGATTGTGCAAACATTATAATATTGAAGTAGCTGAAAAGCACTGGAAACATGAGTCACAAAGTATCATAAAAATGATGTCTACATCACATGGGATCACCTATTACCAACAGTTCAAAAGACAGATGCGAGAAAACTAGATATAGTGGTTCAAGAAAAGAAGACAAAAGTAGCATTGCTCATTGAAATTTCTACACCCAGTCACTGCAGTGTCTTGTATACAGAGAGGCACAAAGTCATAAAATATCAGGATTTGCAGGCAGAAACAAGAGCAATGTGGAAGAAAGATACCCAGACAGTTCCAATAGTAGTAGGAACAATGTTTTTTTCTAAAAAAATAATCTATAATGATATTTAGATATGTTACCAATACATGTAACTCCATACGAATTGCAGAAAGAGTCATTACTGGGCACATTGCAGGTGCTGCGAAGAACATTTCTGGATGAGATCAAAGATTGAAACAATACTAATTTCATAAACTTTAATCATACTTTAACTTAGGAATGGGGTCCATTCCCATCATGGTATTAGAAACCCAAACGATTTGAAGAAATTAAAAGGAAAAAAATATTTTATTCATAAAGTTGCAGAAAATATTCTATGAACTCAGTCAATACAAGAATGGAAAAAGGAGATTTTGCTGATAGGGATGACTGCAAGTAGAGACACAGACAATAGGCAAGAGGGGGTTGAAATTTACAGCAGAAAACTGGCAAAGAAACCAAGGCATTGGGAGCAAAGAACTAAAGAGGAAAAGAGAATAGGATGATGCCAAGAAGACATTTGAACTGCAGACTAAAGACTGCCTTCCCTACCAGGGGCTGATAAAGTATAGGCAAAGAGAAAGGGATAGGGGGATCCTAAGTGAAAAACTCTGCTCTAGCAGAGTTTGCAGATGAATATAAAACAGCAGATTCTGTTAAAACGGGTAATCAGTATGGCATATAAAATATAAGAATAAATCAGAGAAGATTACAGAAGACTGACAAGACAGACTGGATAAGCAATTTACAAGAGAACAATCAGAGGACATATGCATGGCTCACAAGTATACAACAAAGTCTGGAAGATTTAGGATCTTTACTTGGAAGTGTTTAGATAGGTATTTTTATACCCAATAAGTTTCCAAAGAATTTTTCCTCATGTAGATGTCAAATGTTGGTGGTGTGAGCTATAGGAAAAATGTAACTGGAAACATGTTCTGGGAGTATAAGGAGTTAGCACACTTAAAAAAATCCCTACAGAGTACTCTGTCAGAAATATTGGGTGAGCAAATGGGTCAAACTAAGGACATGATTCTTTTGAGTTGGGTCACAGGATCTGAATTGCCTAGAAATTGTAAGGCCTTGTTAAGTTTATTTCTGGTGGCTGCCAAAAAAAGCAGTTACTTGAAAAATGATAATAAAAGACTAAACCAACTGTATTTTAAGTACTGAATATTGTAGAATAGATAAAAGAACTGGAAGTGGGATCTTTTGAAAGGGATGTATCAAATTACATAGAAATAAAATGAGATTGTGGGAAAAATACATGCAGACTAATGTTCAGTAGAATGAGTGAGGTTTAAGAGAAGGAAGGAATTGAGTAATTTATGTAATGTTGGACTGATGATAGTTATACAAAAGAACATATGTGATGAATAATGTATGTATAACTGGAAATGTGTTAATATAGTTTTTCTTTTATATTAGTGTATGTTTTCCTATAGCTTAAGTGATAATTTATGTTCTCAGGAAGCTTCTGTCATACAATATGCTGATGATTCTATATAATATACATTTCTGAAAACCTAATACATCTTCAGAGAATTACTGAAGCCTTTAACTCTTTTGAAAGTTAGCTGCAGGATAATTACCTGCTACTAAACCAACAAGAAATTTAATTACTTGTTTTTTTTCCAAAATTCAATTTCCATGGAAAAAGAAAAACAACTTTAAAATTTCTTTCTTAAATAATACCATGATTGAAGTTACTCCACATACAAAACTACTTGTCATGACAATTATTGACAATCTTAAATTTGATTTACATATCCACAACAGCATCAAGAGAACCCATCAAAAACCTGGTACCACACATACAGTAAATAAATTCCTTACAGACTCTGCTTCCACATCTTACCGTCTTTCCTCCTATATGGAGCCATCATCATGCCCAACATACAAGCACTACTTCCAAACTTGAATAGTTCTGTAAAAAAGTTATCAGATTCACTTGCAGCATATCTTACCATACCCATCACCATTTCGCACAAAAAACACTTAAATGGTTCAATTGTTCTCACCAATTATTTTATACTCATCTCACCTTAACCCATAAAACCATTCATGCTCCATCTGCCTACCTGTAAGTAGACCGCTACTCCAATACTATCTTCAAAATCACCCCCTTTTTCAAATAATAAAAGACTGCTTACAATCCACAAACTAAAAAGGAGTGCCGGGGACAGTCTAGAACTTGGAATAAAATTCCTATAACAGTCAGATCTATCAAACTCCTTCATCTTTTCAAACCATTACTAAAATATTTCTCTCCTCTTCCTCCTGGCTTTGTCCCTGCTCCTTATGTGGGACATAGCTCTCTAACACCCTTCATCACCTTTCTTATATCTCCCTTTAAAGCACTAAATATTAACCTGCTTATCCCCTTCTAATACCAAACTTCATTGTACTTCTTTAACTACTATACCTACTTCAAGTTAGCACAAGCAAATTACTAGTCCATCACTATTCTCTATTAACATTCAGACGTGCTTATCTCTTCTAATACCTCACTGTACTGCATTTCTTAAATTACTGCTACCTATCCTATATACTACTCTTCTATCTGTAAAGTCTCAATAAAATGCTTGTAAATTTGTTCATGAATAGCAATACAAATTTTATTATACTGACTATTAAGCTATGTATTCACTGAAACTGCATTATAAAATTTGTTATTGGAAACACTGATTGCATTAAACATGATACCTTGGAGCTTTTCTTCCCAGACATCCACTGAAAAAGGTCACCTGTATCCTGTCAGACTTTCCCAGTAAACAAATGCCAATAAATAAATAAATTTCCTGCAGTTATACTTGAATATACTTAAAGGTACAGCATACATGCAAGTATTTCAGGCATGGTCAGTAATCCCCTTCTAGCTGTCAATATACCAAAACAGCCAGTTCAATGTATCAGCTACTCTCACAAAGAACTAATTTGTATGTCTCTCATTCCTATAGAATCTTCTACATAGTTCATGTGATGATTCTCCACTACTTTTTGATAATCCCAAACATTTCCAGAGGTAGTAGTCCCTAAATGCCCTATATACCTGAGTAGGGTCTTTTCTTAAATGCCTATATGAGACACTGCACAAGTTCAGATATTTTAGTCATTCATAATAACTTACTTTCACATCAATGGATGCCCTTGGTATATTTCTGCTGAACTCTTTCCAATTTACTCATGCTTGTTTTATTATAAGGTTTCAGTATTGTTATTTCATACTCTTGATTGGGTCTAAAGTAACTTACAAACAACAATTTCATCATTTCTGATTTCCTAGACTTTATATATCTTTTTTATGCAATCTCTAGTTCTATAACTGTCATTAACCATTTGGTTGATATGCTTAGAAAAATTCAAGCTGGATCTAACCATATACCCAGGTCCTTAAAAGAATCTACAGCTTCAATCACTGTCTTCTGCATTAAATATTCACCTTTCAATCTATGTCTCCCCAATCTCATGAGCTTACTTTTTCATGTATTTATCAGTATATTGTTCTCCTGTGCCGAAATGGTCAATTTAGTCAAGTTCTTTTGCAGACACATCCTATCTGTAACAGATGCAATCAGTTACCCATATTCAAGTCATTGTTTTATATACTTTCCATAATAAAAATACTTCTGTCGGTTCTGGTTTCTTTATAGCATTTCCTTTACTTTGTATCAATTTTCAGGCATCACATCCATAGATTGTTTTTGAAGTAACATATTGGATATAGCCTGTGCCTGTGGCATGGAGGGATAAAGCCTTAACTATGACCCAGACAACCTGGGTTCAATTAACAGTTTGGATGTTTGGCATTGGCAGAGAAGAATGGCATGTCTGTCCTGCATGGGGTGGTGTACCTTCAGACACACTATTTCATAGATTCCTGAGGGAGGCCAGGGACTCTAGTAAGACATGTCTATAGGGCGACAGTGCTTCAGTTGAGGTGTATTTGGAGGTGCAGATGAGATACCATACAGTCCAGTATATGCCAACTCCTGAGATACAACAGAAGCATGCAAGCACTGGGCAATTAGGAAAAACACTCCCTGTCACCAGTGTGGTGCTGATCTATGATCCTCAGTATCCACACTGTCTCCATGGATGTAACCAGGAGGCTAAGGTGGGTTACGGCAGACCTGGTGGATGAGGAGAGGACATGACTGCATCTGATAGCCAGTGCTGTGGGCAACCAAAAAGTGTTGGTAGTCATATATAGTAAAGACCATTCTATTAAGTTTACTTAAAATAGGCTTCATTCTTTGGATGGTAGAAGAAGTATGGTTATCATGGCTGTGTGAGAAAAGGCATTAGGAATTGATTATATGCAGTGCAGCTTAAGGAATAACAGAATGTAGTTGTTATGATGTGTGAAAAAAAAATGAAGCAGAAGGAGGTAGTTTAAGATTAGGGCTGAGAAAGACTGAGATGATTTGGTGACAGATAAAAAGTAAATATATATGCACTTTTATGGTGAAAATAGTGGACTTATGCTGATATTGTCATAGAGTGGACTGGATAGGGTATTAACAGGTGGAGTCTTTCTTAGATATAAAAGTAGAGTAAGTAGGGATGGAAGGAAGTAAGCCCGAGTGAAGCAAGGGTGAGCAGACAGGACTTGATCCTTGAAGGACAGTGGAACACTACCAAAATCAATGTTTGGATGTGAGTCTAAATGAAAAAGAAAAAAAACAATCACAGATAAGTGAAATGTTGCAAAAGATATGTGCTGCAGAAAGTAATGAATGTGAAGCAATATACACTAATGAGCAAATGTGGGTTGATAGGAGTAAACCTAAGTGCAGAAAATAGGCAAGAAGGAACGTCAATGTCAATTATGTGTTACACTAGGATCCTTAAACCACTATAAATTGTGTAGGGCATGTCATATCCCTATACAGACAGATTATTGCTGAGTTGGTAAGTGTACAGGAAGTATTTGAAAACAACTGCCAGCCACGAAATTAAGATACTATCTGCAGAGAAAAAATAAGGCTTTTCAACATACCTCCAAACCTCTTTGTGCAAGAAATCTGTACAGAGCCTAAAATATGGTGGGATAAAGTCCCAAAATAAGGAGAGATTTTAAATATTGCTCTTATAAACCTAGAAAGTTGCCAACATAATAGGATTTGCGTTAGCATGCATTTTCTGAAGGGTATAAAGTCTGAAATTCAAATGTACGTCATTATTAAGTGACTTTATTCCTCAGTGATTTGTCATTA
Organism: Protopterus annectens; assembly: GCF_019279795.1. Classification (NCBI taxonomy): domain Eukaryota; kingdom Metazoa; phylum Chordata; order Ceratodontiformes; family Protopteridae; genus Protopterus; species Protopterus annectens. Next base: position 268,060,957 of record NC_056736.1, on the reverse strand, counting down.
CTTATTAACTTCATTCCTAAGTTATTTGCCCAAAAACAACAACGTTTATAAGAAATAGACCAAACAAAAAGCTAGACATTCTACAAGAACCTGAACATGAGAGGTATAATTTCCAATAAAACAATTTACTAGAAATGTACACTGTACTTTGTGTGTGTGTGTGTGTGTGTGTGTGTGTGTGTGTGTGTGTGTGTGTGTGTGTGTGTGTGTGTGTGTGTGTGTGTGTGTGTGTGTGTGTGTGTGTGTGTGTGTGTGTGGGTGTGTGTGTGATATGGAGTTTTCACTCATTTTACTCTACAGGGATCTATATATGGTGTCCCCAGATGCAGGGACACACAGCTGTCCAATTAATTATAGCATTGAGGGGAATAGCTGTAACACGGATTTTAACTGAAAAAGAGATAGGAAATGGGAATAAGTTGATGGGTGAAACTGTTTTGAATATGATAAGCAGAGTCAATTACAAAGAAAATCAATGTATGATTCATAAAGAATTGACTAGTCTAAATGAAGGAAATAGAAACAAGCAGCAGTGAAGAAAACTCATGAAGCTGAGTAACTCATTCTGAATGCTTTTTGTGCAATTTTAAACACGAGCTGCATTAAAAGCAGCAGAGGAGGACAGCAGCAGCACAGAGAGGCTCTGTCTTTGCCAAAAGAGTTTAGCAGATATAATCACCTCACATCTGCAGTTGAGAACTGAAGGAATAATTGCCAAAAATAGAAGGTACAACACAACATATGTGAACCTTGATATATTAAAGTACTTTAGAAGACTCTTTACATACAGAAAATATCAGAAGAATACAGCATATGAAGCCACAGAAAGGAAATATCAAATATCTTATCTATCTAAGACAGTTTAATTAACTTCTGTACAGATTTAGCCAAGCTAGAGGCAGTTATATGAACTCAGTAGCATTTTACCTATGAACCAGTTAGCGTTAACATATTCCTCAGAACTACACAACATCTAATTCTTTTAATTACCAACAGCAAGTTAATCAACAAATAAATCTGCATTAGACCTGCACTGGGCAGTAAGAGAAGAATGCCTGAATATAGGCTTACTATAAGTGTGAATCCAATGGCTAAATGCACTACAGCAATTGCATTTTATAATAACACTAAACAGTAGTACACTGCAGCAATTCACCCTTGCAGCCTGTTGTCAGAGATTGCTTTTTTTCTTAATTGTTTCTATGGTAGGACAAGGAGTTTATCTGTAGAGCCTTCCCCAGGGGAGAGTGGTTTGCATTTGAAAATGGCAGCCAAAAACACCAAAAAGAGTGTTGAGGTATGGACAAATAAATAAAACTATGAATGGACTAATTAAATAGGAAGCAGGTAGGTAAACATGCCATAATCCTTGCAAGACAAAAAAAATTAGTTGTTGTGAGTCTAAATGGGAGAAAAAGAGAAAAAAAAGCAATCACAAGTAAACAAAATGTTCCAGAAGTGAAGTGTTCCAGAAGATATGTGCTGCAGAAAGTTGTGAATGTGCATTCATATGCACACATGAATATGTATGGGCTGATTCTACCTACTGCTGCAGTTTAACACAATTCTTTGGTTGCATTTTTCCATACAACATGGTTCCAGTATTGTGTAGTTAACAGAATCCTGCTTGTACTTTATCAAACTTTCACTTCCTTGCCTTGGAATCAAAAGAAGGGAAAGACAACCCACTTTTTTTAAAAGTTTAACTTCTCACATAATTTGCAGATGAATTTGTCTACACCTGCATGATATATGACAGACTCACAAAAATCTGTAGTTTAACCTGTCAGATACTGTTGACAATCTTATATGAGCAATTAGTCCTGCTGATGTCAGGAGGTCGGCAGCTGCTATAAAAAAAGGCAGAGAAGTGTGAAAGTGTTTTCCACTGTCTTTATTGTAGATTGGAATAGAACTTGTACTGATTCACAGCTGCTTCCAATATAGTCATACCTTTCATAGCAAAACAGAGCAATTAGATCAATCAGGGTTTCAAAGGCAGTTGTCACCTCTTTTGACAAATTCAACTTTAAATGTTGGTTGTTTTACTACTTTAAATATTAAGATGACTTAGATGTAGTATCAAAGATATTTATGACATTTAGAGGAAAGTCAGAAGGGTGGACACAATGGTGTAGCAGTTAGCATTGCCGCCTCACAGCAAGAGGTTCTCTGGTTCGATTCTCAGCTGGGGTGCCTTCTGTGCAGAGTCTGCATGTCCTCTCTGTGGTCACGTGGGTTTCCTCCGGGTGCTCCGGTTTCCTCCCAAAGACATGCAGTAGGTGGATTGGACACTCTAAATTGTCCCTAGGTGTGAGTGTGTGCATGTGTGTGCCTTCTGTGGAAGGTTGGGCACCAGGCTGGCAACTCGACACCATAAAACTCCACTGCCAATCATGAGCAGACAGATGATCCGCTGTGGCGACCCCTAACTGGGAAAAGCCAGAATAAAAAGAAGAGGAAAGTCAGAAGATATTTGTTCTTGTAATTATTGCAAAGTATCAGCACACTTACCATTTTCATGCCTCCTCCCTCCCCAACAATAGGGCAGGACTGCCCAAAATGTATGAGAAGTGAGACAGGTGGCAACTGTATTAACTAAGTTCACTAATAATGTTTATAAGAAGGTCTTTTATGCTTTCTTGTGACATCCTTATAGAGGACGGTGCACATCTGGTACAAAGATCCATGAGAAAAGATGTCTTCCACTCACATTGAGTCAGTCCTTATACAAATGGAGTGCATGAGCATTTTCTAATCAACAAAGGAAATGTAACAATTGACTGCAACCATGAAATTCAACTGACTTTACTTTAGCTTATATGTGTTATGTGCCCTTTCATTAAGACTTTAGGAAAGGGAAATCTGAAGCACTGTTTGACCATTTTGAATATCGTGGTCAAGTTTTTGTTCATAGGCAGTAAGGTGGTAAAATACAAATAGTAGAGGCAGGAAGGTAATTAGTATTTTTTTTTTACTTGTTTGCATTTTGTAAGAGGGGCTGACCAATTATGATGGTTGACTGTGCTAACAGGGTGTGGAAGAATGGAAGAGAAGGAAGTGGGTTAAGGAGAGAGGGCTGTTTACTGATGTATGAGTTACTGATTGGTACTTAGCATGAGGGGAGTGGCAAAATTTAGTTTAAATTTAACAGTAGTGGGGTGGGTGGGAATTGGGGGCTGGGAGAGGAGCGGAGCTAACACTGACTCCAAGTATTTCCTTAGACTTTGGTATGTATGGTTGTATGTTAAACTGATTTTTTAGGCTGTATTTTTTAAACTTGTTTTGCACCAAATTATAGACTATGTTTAAGCTGTATTTTATACACTTGCAGGGTATTTTTTAGCTGCAGGGTATTGGTTTAGAGTTTAATTTTCAGGGCTATGTGTGGGAGAGCAGAGTGAAATTCCAGTATTCAGGTTTTTATTTTAGGTTAGGAAATAATGTTACAAGATACTAGGGGCAAGCTAGTTAATTTAAAAAAACATGGAGGGAGCCAAATTACTATGGGGAACAGCCTAAAGGTGCCTTTAGACCCAGGTCAGCAGTATACAGTACATAGGATTTTAGTACAGTATAAGGTATTAACCGTATCCAATTGTAGGTTGGACTTCAGAAAACTTGTATATGGGTACAGTTTCTCAGGGTACCGTCCTTCAGGCAGGTGATTATTTTACTTAGATAGTTTGAGGGGGTTCTGCCTAAAAACAAAATATATTAGGAGTAAGAAACTTACTAGCACACATAACTAGTCACCAAGCAAGCAAGCATTTCCACATTCACTTCATATTTAAGCTATATGGTAATCAGCAGCTCCGTAAAGCTACAAACACAGTATTTGCTTCTTTTCACATGTATAGGTCTGCAAATAGATAAGATACAATTCTAGAGTTGATTTTAATTTATACAGTGTCACTTATGCAAATAAGAACACAAATATAAAAATATAAACAAAGTGGCAAACAAATATTCATTTCTCCACTGCAGGACATCCTAGACTACAATCTTAGTGTCATTTTATTAATAGCGCCTTGCCCTTTCTAATAGTCCTTTATTATTACCTGTTAAGCCATTCCGTTAAAGAACCCAGGCACAGAAAAGGTCTGGATGCCATAAGGAGGCATGGCTGTAAACTGGAAGTATAAAAAAGCATTTTAGTCTTGAGTTAGTTAAGGTACACTTACAGAGAAAAATAAGACTTACAAATTAAACATCTTACCTATAGTAGCAAACATTCTACTTTTTTCCTTTGGTATTTTTACAGAGTTTTTGTACATTTTACATTGCAGGGAACTTTTCTGATGTTCTCAGACACTCGAAGCACACATCCAGTAGTTAATGCTAGCAGCAAAGGGAAACATTGTAATAGGGCAGAATTTTAAGCTCTACTTTATTTATTTATTTAGGGAGATTTCACTACTTTTGCACTATTGGGAACTTCTGCAATGTCCTCAGATGTAGGAACCATACAGTTGCATATTTAAAACTGACAGTGAAGGAAATTGTTGTAATAGGGCATGATTTTAAACAGTACTTATTTTTTTCTTTGTTGTTCCTATGGAGTTTTCACTCCTTTTTTGCTACAGGGATCCTTCATGGTATCCTCAGAAGCAGGAAACACAAATCTGACAAGTTGACATATGGCAATGAAGGGAATAGTTGTAAAAGGGCATATTTTTAAAGTATTGTGCATTATTTACTTTTGTTTTAATGATTTCCATGGTAGAAGGGAGTTTATCTGTTGAGCCTTCCCAAGGAGAGGGAGGTGTACTTTTGAAAACAGTGGACAAAAACACATAAGCTGTTAAGTACTGAATACTCAATACTGGGTTATGAAACATCCATACACACCCTTTCATCTAACAGCCTCTTCATTCTCCTCCAATAAGGAAGGCTGTTCATCAAGATAACTTCTCAAGCTACAAAAAAGAAGATAAAAAAAAATCATGAATTACATATCCAATAAAATACATAAGGTAGAATATAATTTAATGAGCAGTCCACTAGTACAGCTTCTTAGAATACACCTCAGGTGTCTTTGCTCTGACCTCTTCTTCCCACTGGCTGAGAAGGTCAGGATGTCACCTCCTTAGGTTGCTGTATCGGTGGTGGCACTGCTAACCAAAACAGGATATGCCAACGACATCAGGTACTACCCTGGAAAATCTATGTCAGGCAATAACTTGATATTTGTGACCCACATAAGAATTCCCTATCAGGCACTCCAGGTGGTTACTATGTTTTAAACACAAAAAAGATTTTACTCTCTTTGTTGCACCATTGAAGAGTCCTGCAAATATTATTGTGCTTGGAAGTCATGGCCATTCACTAGGTCATATTCTAGGGAATGATGGTAGCCTTCACATGGTTATGTACTCTGAGTTTTCCAGCAAGTGAGTCTAATATTGAGCATCTTGTTAGTGCATCCATTTGTGGTGTCACCATTGCTTGGTACACAAATGGATGGTATGGCATGACAAGATTAGGATGTAAATACTAACATGGAAATTATACAGTGACCCCCCCCCCCATTAATATTCCAAAACGTGCATGCTGATTAGTCAGTGTGCCCATTATAAATCAGACTTATACTAATGAAAAAGGTCCGGTCCCCCGGACTTTTTCCATTAGTATAAGTCTTTTTTTTGTTACAGCAACGGAGAACGGAAGAGCTCCGTTGCTGTAATCTCGCTATGTTAAACAAATTTAACATAGCAGATAACTTTAAAAAAAAGCAACGGAGATCTTCCTTTCTTCATTGTTTTTTTAAAGCTGTCTCGCTATGTTAAACATGTTTAACATACCGAGACAGCTTTAAAAAAAAGCAACGGAGAAAGGAAGATTTCTGTTGCTTTTTTTAAAACTATCTCGCTATGTTAAACTCCTTTAACATAGCAAGACACCTTTTAAAAATCAACAGAGATCTTGTTTTCTTCATTGCTTCCACACACAGCTCTGATGTACTGCATAAGCATACACATGCGCAATACATCAGAACTGCAGCAGAATACCAGACAGCTGCGGAAGGGCAGCACGGAAGCATTATACAATGCCATTATTTAAGAAAAGTAAGTATTTTGTTTTCTTAAATAATGTCATTGTATAATAGCAATAACCCACTTCTGTGTGTGGGATATGCTGGATTTACCCATGGTTGTCTTTGTTTGGCCACTCAGGCTTCACCCTTGTGACCAAACTACACCAACCGTGGGCAAATCCAGCATTACCCACACCCAGGCGTGGGTTATTGCTTAAGTGTCTACTAGGTGCGTGATGCCTAATAGTGCTAGCAGTTTTCCTCCTTATTACATTTTAAGGCTGTAGAAATGCATGAGTTTTCTCTATGTTACTGAAGAAATTATTGCCCTACCCAAGCATGCTCAAGCTGCTTTGCAAATGCTCATGCAAGTGCACACAGGAGAGCAAGCCCATTAGCATGGATTTGCTCATAGCTGCAAAGAATAAAACATGTGAATCTGGAACATTCATTTGTTGGTGTATTATTGGCATGAGGACACTGCCAGAAGCTTCATATTTTTGTGATAATTTCATGCAGCTTTCATTGGCCTAAGCATGCTACAGATGTTTACAACAACCAGAGATTGTGGAAAGTTTGCAGAGCATATCTTTTCAGATAAGCCATTTTGTTACAAAGATAAGTATATAGCCAAAGAGTTACTAATACCTGAAACTAGGCTTCTCCGTTTGTTTGAAGTTTATTGTAATATCACATGTTTTATTTATTTTGCAGTTTACAACTAAGTCCATGTGGAAAGTAGGAGATGTTGTCATGCTTTGTTTACAGTGCCATAGCAAGGTACATGTTTCTGTGGTGTGAGCAATAAGCTGCAATGCCTTTAATATTCTGTGTAAAGTATCCATACTTCATCTCTAGACTCTTCACACACCGCACAAACCTATTTAATGACACCCCTCACCTTTACCCCAAATATGGACTGATTAGCTCCATTTCAACTCAAATCAAAATAAAATTAAGTGGGAAAATATTCACTAAAAAAAAACAACAATCAATAATACTCCAGTATACCAAAATCCTCTTAGGGAGAGATATTTATCCTAATTCTGGTCCCACTTATCAAAATCAACATCAGGACAATTCCCTTCCACATACTCATCTAACCCCACAATGGTCAAAACTGCCCCACCCTGTAATCTAACCTTTGCCACCATAAATATTAGAAGCATTAAAGATAAAACTATTAAACTACATGCCTGGATTATCCAGTAGAAGCCTGGCATTCCAGCAATAACTGAAAATCCAGCATAAATTACTTAATTTATACCCTCTGGCTATAATTTCATCTGTAATGACTATAAAAAGAGAAAAAGTGGTGGTATTGCATTAACATTTGCCAACAGCTGCCATACAACAAATCAATACAAAAATTAAATTCAGCAAAGCTTCTTATTACTTTCCTGAAAATAAACAAATATGTATTAGCGCCCTTTATATCCCTCCTGGCAACAATAAAGATAGACTGGAAAATTTCCTGTATTGGATATCCATAACAATTCCACAAGAAAAAATACTGTTAGATGATATCAGTATAATTGGTTGGGCATAAGCTCTAACTCCCAGACATCCAGCATAAATGTATGTGGTTTCACACAACTAATTAAGAGCCCTATACATAATGCAAGACATCAACCTCCTTATTAGACTGGATCCTAGTATCAGACCCTAGTAAATTCTCCACTACAGGTACAGTGTCAGACTCTCTCAGTGACCATCTCCTAATCTATACAAGCAGACATCTCACATCAACTTAAACAGCATGTTTAAAAAACAACACACAACCTAAGTTTAACCCAGGAGTATTCATTACTACCCTATTATCTTTGAAATGGAACATACTAAAAAATCCTTCCCTTAGATGATGCTGCTAATTAATTTAGTATAAATTTCCTAAATATCTTAAATAGCCTTGTACCTCCTAGAAGGAAAAGAGTGGAAACAAATAATGCAATGTGGCTATCCAAAAGATTAGGATGCTAATGCAGGATAGAGAAAAAGCATGGAAAGAAAGGCAAAAATATAAAACACCACAATAGCTCAAAAACTTCAGAATACTCCATAACCATATTAAAAAGCAAATAAATGAAGACAAAAATGTATACTATAACAGCATTCAGTGCAATAGTAAACACAACTCTACAAGAAATCTTATATCCCTATCAAAAATGCAACCCTAACCCCTTTCCCAGTTATTCGTCACTCAAAACTACAACAGAATTCAACTTTTATTCATAGATATTGTAGGGTCCCTAACAAAGGATTCCCCAACACGTAATACCAATGCTGCCCCATTGTACATATCACCACATACACTTTCTCCTTCAGACCTGTGCCCACATACTATATAAAACTACTGTTAAACAAGCTCAAACCATGCTCTATTTCAGCCAAGTGAGTACCTTAAAGTAACAGCCAATAGCATTGCCTGTCTACTTTCAATCCTTATAAATAGGTCAGTCCATGAATACTACATTCCCTGTCTCTGGGGAAAAACACACGTTATCCCTGTACAGAAAGGAGGAACTTCAACAGACATTACTAACTTTAGACCCATACCTATCTTATCCTCCCTCTCCAAAATACATGAAAAATGTATCCAAAAACAATTGCTAAACTATCTCCTGCAGGAAGAACTCTTATTCCCCACACAACACTGCTTCTGTCCATCCCATGGTATTAGCATTACACTTCTAACCTTTCTAGATACTGTCAGTAAATCTAGAGATAATGGTAAACTAGCTTCCTCCTTATTTTTAAACTTACAGTTTGCCACAGTAATCAGCTACTTCAGATGTCCTCACTAGATTCATCTATGTCCACCCTTCATAGTTCAAAAGCTACTTGTCTAATAGGTGTCAGTCAGTTAAATGCCACCTCACCCTCTCTCCATATCTTCCAGTCACCACCAGTCTACAACAAGGCTCTATCCTTGGTCCTCTCCTCTCTAACATTTTCACCAATGCTCTCTGCACATCCACACAACAGGCATCACTAATACGTCATCACTAACACATCAGACAACCTAGCATATCTGAAAAAAAATACTCAAAAAGCTTTAACAGACACTGAAACATGGCTTTGAAAGTCACAACTTATCATCAATCCCCAAAATACTTTTTCCCCAAATCTCTCTCATAAAGCAAGAACATTTAAAATCCTCTCTTTCAGTAATAAAACCACTGAAGTCACTTCTCATAGAAAATTAAGGATTATGGTGGATGATAATCTTAAATTTGACCCATATACAAAATTGCATAAATAAAATCACCAAAAACAAGGAATGCTTTAAAGAGCCAAATACTTTCTCACCAATGCAACTAAAACTGCACTTGTCACTACTTGTCTCTTCCCCTCACTACTTTATGGCACTACCATCCTTATTAACCTCTAGGTTTCACAAAAAGCAAAACTCGAATAATACTATAATAAAGTGGCTAAATTTGTAGAAAATACCACTTTCAGAACACACCACTTTATAGCACTAAAAAGCCTAAGTTAGTTAAAACTACCCCATCAATGAACATATACACACAGCTTCTTACCACGTATAAATTATCCAGTATCCATATGTTTCTCCGGCACTAAATATCAAAAAAAAATTCTTTTTGTCCACAAGCCTGAAAAATATACTGGTAATGATCTAAACTCATACAATTTTGCTAATGTCTGGAACTCCATACCTATGCCCATTGGGTCAATACCGTCCCTCCAGTCCTTTAAAACCATTCTGAAATACTTACTATCCAAAATCTGTCTCAGTTCCTGCTCTGTGTTTAACATGGAAAAAGAGCAATAAAATGCTGCGGGATATAGTTTTATAATTTGTTTTTTATGGCTTTCTTTTTTTCTAGGTGTTTTAAGTGCTTGCATACATATTTTTTAGATCATAGGTTCATAGGTTCATAGGTAAGTACTAGGCTATCGGCCCTGGGGCCTATATAAGCCTTGCCAAAAAGGTTCCCTGGCTTTCACCACCCAAGAAAATTATTTTCCTGTGCCCCTGTCAATCAGTGTTGCAGAAGTGATCCCTAGGGTGAATTTTCTATTTCCCATCCAGTCGTCAAGATTTTTTCTTAAAGAGGGCCAATGAGGAACTTTGCTTGACATGAATGGGTAGTTAGTTCCAGAGTATGGGAAGTCCCTGGGACAGGAATCTATCCCTCCAGCATGTACTGTTTATTGTGTTGACAAATTTTAGGTCCCTGGAGTGTGTGCTTCAGAGAGATTGGGATTTCTTTAAGTGTAGCATGTCCAACAGCTCTGGGTTTGACATAGCTTTGTATGTTAGGCAGAGATCGCTTCTGAGTAGGTGATATGCAATGGAGTAGAGCTGGAGTTTTTTGAGACGTTCTGTGTATGGCATCTGTTTGAGGCTAGTAATCCTCTTAGTGAGGTATTTCTGTGGCCTTTCCAATTGTTGTAGGTGTCTTGTGAGATACATGCCAAACGGGGCATTGTACTCTATAATGGGTCTGATTCGAGATGAGTAGAGAGGAACAATGACCTCCTTTTTTAAGAGGAGAACCCTTTTATGATGAGGTGTGCCACATAGAAGGATTTCCTGACTACTGTGGTGATGTGGTTATCAAAGGACAGACTAATGGCTGCCTGTGTCCCGAGGTCTCTTATCACACTTTCAGTGTTTAGTGAGCTACCGCCTATGTGGTAGTTCATGGGTACTGAGTTTTTCCCAAAGGGGATGACAATGCACTTCTTGGCATTGAGCTTGAGCCCATGAATTTGACACCAAGCATCTGTCTCTGTGAGGCCCTTTCATAGAATGTCTACATCATTAGTTGATTCTATTATGGCTCCCAGTTTGCAGTCATCTGTGAACTTTGTTAGCCGAGGACCTTCTGTGTTAGCCTGCACTTCAGAGAAGTAGATGCCGAACAGAAGAGGAACCAGGTTACTGCGTGGGTTCTGTCAGTGAGCCAGTTGGCCACCCATCTTGTGATATAGGGATTTATGTCCAGTTTACTGAGTTTATCTGTTGATTGTTTTGCATATATTGATTGTGTTTATTCTATACTTTAAAATCAAACAGCTTAAAAGAAGGGAGAAAGGTTCCGGTTCTTAACTGCTGAATCACATGATTACTTTAATTTTGGATCACATGAATTTGCTATTAGAGTATTTTAAATGTGAATTTTCTTATGTTGAATGTATCTGAGAAAGTTTTATCTTTGATACAAAGAAAGCACTCATACATTAACGTTTTAAACTTATTCTACTGTCTCTTTGTTTTTATGGTAGTGGGAGTGTACTACTTCATTTGCCTGGAGGTGTTTGTTGATTCTTGGTTTGTGTTTTGTGGATTTAAGTTCTTGCTCTACCCCAGGATAAACTAGATACCCAAATATGAGCAAGTACATATTTATACCTTACACCTCCTTACTCCACTTTCTTTATTCACTTCTTAATCTGTAACACAACCACCGCAGATTAACAACTCCGAAATTCTTGCAACTAGATTGCAACTAAACAAAAGTAAATGCATTAATATCATCTGCATGTATATTCCCCCGGGTAACAGTATAACTACACTTGAAGACACCCTGCACTGGCTATCACCCCCAAGAAACCCTACTACTCAGAGATTTTAATATAGACTGGAGCACCTGTTTCTCAGAATCCCCATCAACCCATATTAACCTGCATGCTTTTAATCAAATCATATCCACCCCTACCAGGCTAGGTAAACTCAGCCAAAAAGAAAGCATACTCGATTGGGTATTCATAAATATTCACCCCCAACTGTACACTGCTGGTACCCTCCCCAACGGCCTAAGCGATCACCTTCTCACTTATATAGTTAAGCACAAAGCCATTAATCCCCAACAACCCTTACTCAGGAAAGTTAGAAACAAAAAAGAATTTGACCCTGACAAATTCCAAAAGAACTTAACTCATGTAACTGGTCTATTCTAAAACACCTCCCCTTAGAGGAGGCAGTTGCATACTTTAATAACAAATTTCTTGAGATCCTAGATTTGCATGCACCTGCTTGTTCAAAGAGAACAAAAGCAAAAACTGCACCATGGTTTTCTAAAGAGTCTAGACTCAAAATTACCCATAGAAACAAATTATGGGTTTTATGGCATTCTACTAAAGACCCCCAAGATCAAATTAAATATAGGCAATCTAGGAACGAAATCAGAAAATCTATTTCACAAGACAAAAAACAAAACTACTGCAACTTACAGACAGTAAATCAAAACAACCCTCAGAAGTTTTGGGCAGGATTGAATAATTTGCTTCATCCTGGACACACTTCTACCCTCATCCCAGCTGCTGCTATTGATAAACCCCCGAGGATGTTTCAGATAGTTTTAACCAATTCTTTACTGAAACAATTCAAGCCCTAGCAAGCCAACTACCTCCTAGCTTCCCTGGTCCTGAAAGTACCACCCCTAGAAACCTACTCTCATTCAGCTTCCAGCCAGTGGCCACATCACTTATCTGTACCTTGATCAAAAAATGAAAACCCACCACACTCTCTGATCATCAACTCCCCGCCGAGTACCTTCAAAAATCAGCTGATGCTATTGCCTACCCAGTATCAATACTAATTAATCAAACCATAACAGAAGCTAGAATTCCCACCATCTAGAAAATATCCTATGTAATCCCACTTCATAAAGGAGGCAGCTCTACTGAATTCTCCAATTATAGACCAATAGCTATACTCTCTCCACTTGCAAAGATTATGGAAAAATGTATTTACAGACAACTCATAGGTTCATAGGTTCGTACTAAGCTAACTGCCCTTGTGAGCCATTTTTAAGCCAGCCTGTTATCACTCCCCCTTGAGAGAATCCTGCACCTTGTGTTTGTAAGGCGAACACTTTAACCATTAGGCCACCATCCCAACCCAGTATACAGGCACCACCTAATCCAGAATAACCTCATGGCAGATACCCAATACTGCTTCCATCCATACCACAGCACTACTTTAGCCCTGCTAGCTTTCACCAACACCATAAACCATAATCGCAACAACAGTCACATATCCTCCGCCCTCTTTTTCGGATCTTTCCAAGGCATTCGACATGGTTGACCACCAGCTTCTAATACACACCCTGCAAACATTCTGTCTAGATACTAAGGCCCTTCAATGGTTTACATCCTACCTGGATGGGAGACAGCAGGCTGTTCTTTGGCAGAACAATCTCTCTAACTTACTACCCAACACCCTTGGAGTACCAAAAGGCTCTATACTAGGGCCCCTGCTGTTTTCCATCTTCATTAACGACCTGTATACTGTCACCCCAAAAGTCAGCTGTATCCAATAAGCTGATGACTCCACCCTGATCTGCTCCGCCACATCTCCAACAGATTTATGGTCTGCTACCCAGTCCACCTTTGCCACTAGAAAACTGGCTTTCTGAACATTGTTTGATACTAAATCCCCAAAAAAACTAAAATGCTTTTATTCTCACCAACACAAAGGTCTCCTGCTTTTACCTTTACTATAAATGCAAATGATGGTTCATTAATCTCCCCTGACCCCTCTACAATACTACTAGGTGTCATTATAGATAACAATCTAAAATTTGACCTACATGTAAACCAATAGATCAAAACTATCAATAAAAAACTCGGGTCACTTTACAGAATAAAAGCTTTCCTAACCCCTCCAGCTAAAATTGCCATAGCTCGCTCTCATCTTCTCTCAACACTTCTGTACGCATCCCCTATACTCTCTAATATAAACAAGACTGTACTTAACAAACTCTCAACCTGCTATAACCACATTGCCAGGTTTGCCACTGGGCTGCCTTTTAGGACACATCATTGCATCAATCTTAACCAGCTTGGGTGGCTTGAATTACCCAGTCTAATTCAGTATAACCAACTGATCATGGCTTATAAAATCCTTTATAATCCAAATAATACTCCTGCACTTAAAAGTCGTATCACCCCCTATCACAATCTGTGACTGCTTAGATCCTCTAACAGACTACTAATTCAGACAAGCAAAATTAGCAATGCAGCTGGTGACTCTCTCTTTGCAAACTCTGTAGGCAGATCCTGGAACTCACTTCCAGCTGACATTACTTTACTCTCCTCCCTAGGTCAATTTAAAACTAGACTCAAAGAACATCTGGCACAAAAATGGCTATGTCATTGTATCAGGCCTGGCTAACTCTCTTCCAGATTGTGTAAATCTATTAATCAGCTACTGTTTAATTTAACCCTGGCTTTCACCAGGGTTTAACTCTAACCTGTGAAACATGTTTATTATTGTTTGTTTATGTACTCATTGTCAAAATTATATCTCCAACAGATTTATGGTCTGCTACCCAGTCTACCTTTACCACTAGAAAACTGACTTTCTGAATGTCGTTTGATAGCATTGCCGAAAAGGCAGGAGTCAGAGCTGGATGTGGCAGAGTTAAAGATGTTAAGATTGGCACTGGGTGTGACTAGGATGGACAGGATTATTAATCAGTATATTAGAGCTCAGGTTGGACAGTTTGGAGACAAATCAAGAGAGGCAAGATCGCGTTGGTTTGGCCATGTGCTGAGGAGGGATGCTGGGTATATTGGAAAAAGAATGCTAAGGATGGAGCTGCCAGGTAAGAGGAAAAGAGGAAGGCCTAAGAAAAGGTTTATGGATGTGGTGAGAGGACATGCAGGCAGTTGGTGTGAAAGAGCATGATGCAGAGGACAGGAAGAAATGGAAACAGATGATCCGCTGTGGTGACCCCTAATGGGAACAGCCGAAAGAAGATGATGATATGTACTCTTTGTCAAAATTATATCTCCAACAGATTTATGGTCTGTTACGCAGTCCACCTTTACCAGTAGAAAAGTGGCTTTCTGAACGTCGTTTGATACTAAATCCCAAAAAAATAAAATAAAATGCTGTTATTCTCACCAACACAAAGGTCTCCTGCTTTTACCTTTACTATAAATGCAAATGATGGCTCATTAATCTCCCCTGACCCCTCTACAATACTACTAGGTGTCATTATAGATAACAATCTAAAATTTGACCTACATGTAAACCAATAGATCAAAACTATCAATAAAAAACTCGGGTCACTTTACAGAATAAAAGCTTTCCTAACCCCTCCAGCTAAAATTGCCATAGCTTGCTCTCACCTTCTCTCAACACCTCTGTACGCATTCCCTATACTCTCTAATATAAACAAGACTGTACTTAAGCTCTCAACCTGCCATATCCACTTTGCCAGGTTTGCCACTGGGCTGCCTTTTAGGACACATCATTGCATCAATCTTTACCAGCTTTGGAGGCTTGAATTACCCAGCCTAATTCAGTATAACCAACTGATCATGGCTTATAAAATCCTTTATAATTCGGATAATACTCCTGCACTTAAAATTCGTATTACCCCCTATCACAGTCTGTGTCTGCTTAGATCCGCTAACAAACTACTAATTCAGACAAGCAAAATTAGCAATGCAGCTGGTGACTCTCTCTTTGCAAACTCTGTAGGCAGATCCTGAAACTCACTTCCAGCTGACATTACTTTACTCTCCTCCCTAGGTCAATTTAAAACTAGACTCAAAGAAAATCTGGTACAAAAATGGCTATGTCATTGTATCAGGCCTGGCTAACTCTCTTCCAGATTGTGTAAAATCTATTAATCAGCTACTGTTTAATTTACCCCTGGCTTTCACCAGGGTTTAACTCTAACCTGTGGAACATGTTTATTATTGTTTGTTTATGTACTCTTTGTCAAAATTATACTTGTAACATGTTTTTAATGTTTCTGTTTACCTTGGAGCTTTTCTCCCCGGGCCTCCGCTGAAAATGAACATGCATTCAGTCGAACTATCCCGGTCAACAAATCTAAAATAAATAAAATAAATAAATAAAAATGAACTTCAATCAATTTCTCTCCTCTGACTGCCTAACTAAATATGCCATAACCCTGTTATTTTTTCCTTTCACTTCATATTGCAATTCCTATTTGCATTATACTAACTTACCTTTAATTTCTCTATAAAGGGGCAAAATTTTCTCTAAATATTAAATTACTGTCATATAAGTTGTATGTATTTTTGGCCAATTTTGTCACATTATGTCTAATTTGGTATAATTATTTAAACTGCTGATGTGTTCATATTATTTTTGAAGCCTGTAAAATTATTGTTCTTAAAAAGTTTTGCAATACTTTGAAATTTTTCTCCCAGGGCCTCTGCTGAAAATGGGCAAATACCCAGTCGAACTTTCTCAGTAATCAAATGTCAATAAATAAAATAAATAAATGTGAGTAAATACAGTCCAAGCATAGCTGTAGTACAAGCAAAGAAGTCTTCCTTTGTTTACTGTTATGCTTATCTGGATGCATGTACAGCTTTTTAACCTTCTACACCACTTGATATATAACATATACTGCACTGCCCATGGTTGTTTGGGGGGGGGGGTGAAGACCTGCATATGCAGATAATTGTCTTCAATACAAAAAAACATGAAATGACACCAGCACTTTCCTTTCTTTATTCAGCAACAGTGATCTGGCACCTCGGCAGTTCACCTTCAAGGATCACAATATAATACATTCAGCTGACATATATTTTAACAAACAGCCTCTTAACAGGATCCAATGATTCAATTAAATAGTTTAAATAACAAATAATGTATGCAAGCACATATACACTCTTTATATATAAAGTTAATAAAAATTATATAAATGAACAATTGTACAAATTATGTGCTATGCGAGACTATGAGACTGGTGTGTTGTTCTCTTGGCAGCATGAGTCATCACGCAGCAGGTCAAAGGTTAGAAATAACAGTCAGAAGCGCCAGAGTTTGTCGGCGTCTTCTATAGAGCAAGATGGCCAAAAATCCATTTCCTTTGCTGTTTCTCCGGCTTCAAAGTTGAAGCTGCCAATCAGACAGTAACCACAAATAATGGTCATTCCTTTCAGTCCAACCAGATGAATCGTAGGAGAGGAGGAAGAAAGGGAAGAAACCACTTTAAGTACTGGACATTTTACTGTGAATTATGAGTACAATGTACAGGCAACATGTCTTATTAACTTGTCTAAACTCAGTCTTTCTAATGAAATGAGGGCAGTATTGTTTAAACGTAATAAATTTGTACCTACATTCATACCCTATTTTGTTGATTTAAATTCTGAACTCACAGCATTTTTTAGGAAGTTATTATTATGCGTATACTTTTAAAAAAATGCACAGAGAAGTTTAGAAAGAAATGTTGTTGTTGGTGATGAAATTGAGAATGAAAATACATTTGAAGATGATTTAATGAATGTTTCCATCTATGATTTTGATTCTGAACCTATGGAAAATTATGTTGGTCTAGAGAGTTTTTGCTATAGTACAGGGTATGGCAAATTAAAGTTACCTAATTTGTCAGGGGAAAGTAAATTTGTACCTATGATAAATGTAACTGCCATTGTATTATTTCAAAAAATTGTGTATAAGGAAATTTCTATTGCTTTTAGTAAGTTTTTGAAACAAAATAAGTTGTATAATTTAACTAAAAATGAGTGGCTAGCTCTGCAAAGCTTAAAGCAGTTAAAACTGAGTTTATATTTAAATGTGCAGTTAAAGGTGAAAATTGGGTGATTTTAGATAAACAAATGTATTGTGAAATGATAGCCAACATACTGAAATGTGAAGATGAATATAAATGTTTATCTGGGAACCCTGTTACAAGTTATAATGAAGAACTTTTGGCATTATTGGAAAGGGGTGAGCTTTTGTTTTTTTTTTGACAAATGGGATGTTAATAAGTTATATATTAAGAAACCAATAATCCCTATTACATATGCTTTACCTAAGGTTCATAAAAGTTTGAGTAAGCCACTTGGAAGGCCTATTATTTCAAGATTGGGTTCCTACTTAAGTAATGTTGGCAGTTTCCTGGATTTCCATTTGAAAATGTATTTGTGTAAGGTTCCTGCACACATTTCAAATACACAAGATTTGTTGAATGAGTTGGCCAAGATAAAATGGCAAGGAGATTATGATTGGGTTACTACTGATGCAAAATCATTATATACCAACATAAAACTTAGGTGGGGTTTGGAAGCCATTATGGACATGATGGGTGATGGTTCCAGAACAACTTTTTTGATCAGTTTATTGGAGTTTAGTTTAAGCCACAACTATATTTCCTTTAAAGATGAATGTTTCCTACAGTTAAAGGGTACAGCAATGGGGGCCTCGCATGTGCCCTTATATGCTATAATATACAAGATTTTTTGAGAAAAAAATTATATATCCAACTATGTTTTATAAGAACAAAGTTTTGTTCTATGAGCGGTTTATTGATGACCTTATATTTATTTGCAAGGGTGATATTTGTGATTTTGTGGATTTTTTGAGACCCTAAACTGTAATGAACATGGTTTGGCCTTTTCTTATGAGTTAAGTAGGGAGGCCATTAACTTTTTGGATGTGACATTGCATAGGAACTGTGAAGCTCTAGGTTTTAAACCATATAGAAAACCAACCTCAGTTAATATGTTTTTGCATGCAACAAGCATGCACCCAGAGCACTTATTGGACTCATTACCCTATGGTGAATTCAAGAGAATTTTTGATCATACTAGTGATGAAAATTAGAAGGTGGTTGAATTGAATAATGTGGAAAGGAGATTAAAAGAGAGAAGGTATAATGAGGGAACATTTTTGAGATGTAAGCAAGCTGTGCTTGGGGGTGTTATGTTAAAAGCACAATAAATGCCAGTTAGTAACCACAATAATAGATTTAGGGGTATAAACTCTTTCACTAGGTGTAGCTTCTTCAGATCCAAGACAAATAATCCTAAAATCCTAAAATTCATGCGCTTTAAATACTTAAAAGCAAACGAGTTAATTAAAAAGCAATTACTCAATTAATCTAATTAAAGCTGTATTAGAATAATACAATATAATATAACATATATTCATATAATATATATTTATTCATTCACATTTGATATTTATACTTTTATACATAGATATTTTAGATACACACACACATAAATTTATGCAACATATATTTATTCATTCATATTTGATATTTATACTTTTTCATACATAGATATTTTAGATATACACACTGACTTTCATCACATACATTCAACATACACATACATATAATCATACATTCTACTTATATATTAATACTTATTACATTTAATATAGGTGATTCTGTTTATTATTATTACATATTATTATTACATTTTGTTACCATATATATGCTTATGAAATCTTTTATGTTGTCTGCTATGTTTGCAAGCATTATAGAATATGTACTTTATATTTCTCTATTTGACTTTCCATCATCTACAGTACATTTATAGTTTTATTCATACATTATTATTCAGCATATTTAACACAAGTGATTTTGTTTTTTATTACTATATATTATTATTGTATTTATTATTATATACATGCCCATGAAATGTTTTATGCTATTACATGTTATTTGATATGTCATTCATCTTGTAAGCATTATAGAATATGTACTGGTATATCCCTCTATTGTTGGTTTATTCTAATACAGCTTTAATTAGATTAATTGAGTAATTGCTTTTTAATTAACTCGTTTGCTTTTAAGTATTTAAAGCGCATGAATTTTAGGATTATTTGTCTTGGATCTGAAGAAGCTACACCTAGTGAAAGCGCTTATCCTTTTTAATAAATCTTGTGTTGATTAGTTCGTTTCATCTGGATTTATTTTGAGTTTTGTTTTGATTCACAGCTTGTTTCAATTAGATGTGAGTAAAAAGTTTTATTATGTTACAAAGTTTTCCCCTTTTTCTGATACTTTATTAAATATTATAAGGAGATTCTGGCATATTATTTCTGAGGATGAAAATATAGGTCATTTATTCCCCAGACATGTCACATTTCCATTTAGTAAAGGGAAACGTTTAAAGGAACTATTGAACTATAATTTTGTTGTGGGGCCTAATACTAACTTACCCTTTAGGAACATTCCTTTGTGGCCATTGCAGTATATGCAATAGAGTGAGAAATTTGTCTGGCTCTATGATTAATGGGAAAGTGTTTAACTCTAGATATTATTTTAACAGCAGGTCATCAGGGGTGGTATACATTCTTGGTTGTACTTGTCCTAATACAAGATGGCATATAGAGCGGGTCTATGTTGAATCAACGAATGCTTAAAAAAGCGAACGTTGATTCATTTACCCTAATTCCCCGAACGCTCACAATCCCGAACACTCGGAACAGCGATTTTTTTTCCCAGGGAAAAAAATCGCTGTTCCACAAAAAAAAAAAAAAACTTAAAACAATATTTAATGGGTGCTTTGCCCCCCCCAATGTGGGGGGTTGTGCCTCCCACACACCCCCCTCACTTAAATATACCAACTCTGAGATCTCACCACAGTGGAGGAAATGGCAAACTCCTGAAAATGACCCAGCATTTTTTTTCCCAGGGAAAAAAAACGCTGTTCCAGGTGTTCGGGATTGTCAGCGTTCGCTCAAATAGGGTCGATGAATCAGCATTCGCTTTTTTAAGCGTTCGCTGATTCAATATAGACCCTATAGGGCAAACCAAACATATGGTTAGAATTTGGGTTCTTGAACATCTTAGAGATGTAAGGAATCATAATGAATTAAGTCCCATAGCAAATCACTTTCATGAAATGCATGGGGAAAAGGATTGTGGATTAATTTTCTGTGTACTTGGAAAACCCTTTCTACCTAGAGGGGGCGAGTATATTAGTAAACTACTTGAGTTAGAAACTAGAATGATATCTAAATTTCAAACTTTTTGCCCTATGGCTTAAATGAAGAAGTAGGAAATTAAATGGTTAAATGCTTCTGCTATTTATATTTATATAAATTATATATGGATTGTCTGTGTAAATATTTTTGTATTTGTACAATTGTTTGTTTATATAATATGTATTAATATTTATTAACTTTATATATAAAGAGTGTATATGTTCTTGCATACATTAACTGATATTTAAACTATTTAATTGAATCACTGGATCCTGTTAAGAGGCTGTTTGTTACAATATATAAGTCAGCTGAATGTATTAAACTGTGATCCTTGAAGGCGAACTGCCGAGGTGCCAGATCACTGTTGCTGAATAAAGAAAGTAAGGTGCTGGTGTCATTTTGTGTTTTTTTTTGTATTGGACATTGGTGATTTGTGGGGTTTTAATTGTCTTCAATACACCTGTTGGATGGTACCTGAGAAGAAAGCAATAGTCTCTTGTAAGAGGATGTATTTGCAAATGTCCCTTCAGAGTCTGACACTGAGGGGGAAGTTGAGTATTTACACTGGCCTGTGAAAGAAATTTTAATTAGTGTGTATCCATCAACAACGCACATGGCAGCCCCATGCAGTTATGTTCACATAGCTGCATGACACACATTCTAAAGTAGGACCAGCCATGTTCATGTCGCTCAGCCAATCTTCTCTGCTCTCCCTGATGTATATGAGGCCTTGCTAGGTATGTCTCAAATATGTCATTGTGCTGTATCTTTCTGTATGTCTAGAAATAGTATGTATGCATGACAAAATGTATGCTGTGATACACATGACCCAAGAGTATATTCACCCATTGTACAACTATTCCCTGACAAGCTTGCTTGGGAAAAGTCTCTGAAGAGTTTATAATGGCACCAAGTTTATAGTCATTTGCAAACTTGATCAGCCATAAACCCTTAATATTTGCTTTGATGTCTGAGCAGTAAATGCCAAACAGGAGTGGTCCAAGGACTGAAGCTTGGAGTACACCAACAGTGACAGGTCTTTTTGAGGCAGTAGAACCACCAACCCTAATTTCATGGGTTCTATTTTTAAGCCAATTTGCTATCCAGTGAGTTTGTGGATGATGGCAGCTGTTCATAGTGTTACTGTAGGAGTCAGGTAAAATCTATAAAGCTGGATGGATGGGACAAGCAATTGCAAGCAAAATATGGCATTGAAGTGCACCGGCTCATTATTACAGACACTGCCATTCAGTAATAAATCATTATGCTAACAACACAGTTTTAACCACTATTGCTATACTATAATTCAAGTTCAAGCCAACATTTGGTATTGAAGTTAACAGGAAAAAACAGTGTCATCTATAAAATAAAGGACATCTGAATGGCATGCATATTTGCATATGGGGGGGCTGTTGGGCAGCCTCCATCTTAAATTTGAAAAAGAAGAAAAATATATTATTATAAGTAATCATTATTAAATAATGTAATGCTGCTTTAGCAAACATCCTTCATTTTCCCCTCTCACAGCCAAGGTGGAAGGAAGTGTAGTGCAAGGTGAGAATACCAGACTCACACAGGCTTTTTCCATGTGTTCGTCTGTTTACGTACACCTTGGTGGGCACCCTTTGTGTACAGTACAAACAGCAGTGGGAAACAAGTCTGGAAACTCTATCCTGTCTGGCATATTTTTAATTGTAATGTTGCACATGTAGAGTGTAACTTGGACAGAATGACAGGTTATTACTTATTTGTTTGTTGAATGAATAGATTAACCATTCCTGTATAAACCATTTTCAGTCATAACCAGTGCCAAAGAGGCATGGGTCTCCCAACAAAAATCCATGTAACCATGGTTAGAAATTACACAGATATAATTAGATATTGTCACTAAATCCCTGAATCACTGAATCTTGAATTTGTAATTTAGAGATCATAACCACAGAGTGATCATGCTGCCATTTGAAGATGAGAAGACACACATTTCCAGAGGAATTACATTTAAGAGGGTTTCCGTATAACAGTGTGTGATTTAATGTATAAGTCTATCAAAAAATGTACTTAAATGCTTACACATTAAATAAGAGCAAATCAGTCAGGTAGTAAATAGAGATTTATTCAATGTCGTGAGATTTAAACAAGAATTGCAGGAACCTCCAGATGAGCAAATATGAGTGCACAATGAAAAGACTCATTATGAAGAACTGGTGAATCAAAATAAACTACTATTTAAAGAAGTTAGAGTACTTATATGAAAATAACACATTTACATGTTATGGTTCTGTGACGTAACCATCTCATTTAATGAAACAGCTTCAGTCCCTGATTTTGATACTCAGTTCCTGAATTAAGATATGAATTTCAAATATCAGTAATAAAATAAGGAATTAAATTCCAGTGCACTCTTGTTCATTGCCTTTGGATGGAAATACACTTACATATACTTACCAAATAAACACAGACACATGCCGGTGTGAACCAGCTGCAGTCATTCATTTAAGCCAATTAATTGCCAGTCAAATGTCAATTAAAGTATCCATCAAATCAAATCAATTGAAGTCCAAGTCAGTGCAGTCAGTGTCATCACCAATTCAATGCCAATTGCAAGCCAGTCATTATCACCATTAGTGTAATCACAGCAATATGCAATAACTGTCAAATATGCCCAGAGGCCAGTACTTGAAAGGATTCCATTTAGGCCAATCAGTCTCCTGAGCATTAAGCTACAAACCAAAACACAAAATGCAACCTTTTCACAGAGGCTGATGAACCTACAAAAAAAAAAAACAAGCTAACATCAATGGGCTCCTGTCTACTATGCAGCAAAGAATGCAAGGGTCCGCCTAATGTTTAGGTCCTCAAGCAATTGGGGGCAGTGTCCACAGCCTGCCAGTAGGATGGCCAAAATATCCTAGCCCATGCCATCCCATCACTAGGCCCCCTTATCAAAATTTAGCCTTCCAAGACTGCCCTTCCTCCCACATGCATAGCTGCAATACCTTAGCTTACCCTAACACTTGTTGAGTATGGCAAAAACCCTTTTGAGAAAAAATAGAACATTTTCTTCTGACCCCTAATGCCATCAGTCTTATAGGCTTGGAAGCCAATAATCTCCCTAAGCTACCACTCTTTTGCTTTTAAGAAGACAGTTAGATGGTTTTCTTCTTGCTGTTCTTGCACACTGCTGTTCTTGCATAGTGCTTCCTAGTCTTCCTGTTTAACTAGTATTCCAAACCACCCATTCACTCTTCTGACCTCCTGACTTTTTTACTTGTTGTCTGTCCCAACAGCCCCAGCTTTCTTGGTGAGTTATTTCCACCAAGGCAAATCTGCTGGACCTGCAAGTCCTTGGCCCACTTCTATTAGCCTTTGCATGGAAACATGGAAACAAACATTCTTATACTTACCAAATAACCCCAGACACGTGTGCTAACATGAAATGGCAACACGCATGCATTTATTAAGCCAATTAATGTCAGTCAAATGCCAGTTAAGGTAGTCATCAAACCAAACTATTTGAAAGCCGAGTCAGTGCAGTTCATGTTATCAGATATTTAATGTCAACTGCAAGCCAATCATCACCATCACAATGTAACCAGAACTACATGCAACAGCTGCCAGATGTGCCCAGAATGCAGTACTTGGAAGAAGTCCCAATCAAAACATGCACATTTTTCACAAGGCTGAGGGGTCTGCAAATAACAGTCACCAGCAGGTTCCAGCTCTTCACCCCAGCCTGCCTGCTATGCAGCAAAGTGTGCAAGGGTCCATTCCATGTTCAGAGCCCCAAGCCATCAACAGGAAGCCCAGTCTGTGCTAACCCATGCTATTCTGCCACCAAGCTCCCTATTAAAATTTTGCCTTCCAAGACTGCCCTTCTGCCACTGAAAGTTGATAACTCACCCTTCTCCCAATTACATCAAGCAGGGGTATATAATGCCCCTTTTTAGGTCCTGTGGAAATATGATCTTGTTTCACTTTAACAAGTGGACCCCATCTGGTTTGTAAAGCTCCAGTATTTTCATGCTAATCCTGGGGTGCTGTCTTACTCCCTCCCATAACAATCTTATTATCCCTGTAACAAACTTGCTTGTGAAAATGCTGACTCTTTCTACTGCACTACAATCCCTTGTTGCCCTCCATTCTCTGCATAATTTCAGACCAGACAAGTTGAACTGCTAGCCATATTTGGAAAATCTGTTGGAATAAGCTTGCAACTTTCCCCTTCAAATGTAACATATCTGTCTGTGATAGGATTCATCCTCAAATGCAAAACAATGATATCTAGATCTGGTAGCATCTTCTCTTGTCCCTCTACAATGCTTCACAAATGCCTCCCCTGCAGTCCTTTCATGTCCATTGGTTGTATTCATACCACCTCATGGCTCCATTCCAGGCTAGCCTTCCCAACCTATACAATTCCTTGTCCAAATGATAGATGAATGAATGTCCCACCATTCAAATTTCCAATGATTTCAGCCTTCATCTGTAAAAGAAACATTGGTTAATACCACTCAGACCTGACATATCTATTGCATGACCCCGATCTCACCTACCCAACTGCATGATCTCTTTTTGGAAGCTCCTCCTAGGTATGCTGCCACGAGCCTAAATGAATGTCATGCTAAACTTCCACTGTCTAAGCATAAAGCATCTACTGCTTACTTCAGAGCTGCCCTAAACTGAGAGGCAATCAGGGTGAACCATCCATATGGCAGATAAATTATGTCTCAGCCTGTGTCCTCATGTGCATGGAGGTTCTTAGTTAGCCTGAAATTATTCATCTGTTTCCTGCTGGGGCCCATAAATTTTGCCAACTTCTTCTTTCTTTCTTTCTGATCTGTCTTTCGCTTCTTAATATGCACCCGTGTCCTGTTTCCTAAAAGTCTTTCGGCTTTTCCCGGTTAGGGGCCACCACAGCAGAACTCCGCTAATGATTGGCAGTGGATTTTTATGGTGCCGAGTTGCCAGCCCGATGCCCAACCTTCAAAGAAGGCACAACCATTCACGCACGCACCTACCTGCATGTCTTTAACGTCACTAGACCGCGGGGAGGACATGCAGACTCCACAGAGAAGGTGCTCCAGCTGAGTATCAAGCATAATAATTAGCATGCTATTCAGTGTACTAAAATTCAATTCCCTCATGTTTCTAGCATACATAACCAACTTTCATACACCTCTCTATACCAGTCTTATGCCTAATGCTCAGTCCATTGCTCTCAATGGTAGTTACTCCCATATTTCATTCCATATTACCCACAACCTTTACAACCTATCTCACATCTATCTTTTAAAATACATGTATGCAAATAACTAAACCAACTCACAAATTAGTCACAAAGAACACATTTAAAATCAAGTGGCATTGTATATTCCAGCTATCTCTACCCAGTGTGCAACTATGCAGTGGCATTCAACACAACCCTGGCCAAACCACAACTGCCTCTCCCATAATGGCCCACACAGCCATTAATAGTGTGACATCTCAGTCCTGCAACTTGAGTAAAACAAGTCTAAAATTTATAAACATTTATAAACATTAACCTTAAAAGCATCTTTAACAAAGTAACTGAACTGCATGCTTTCATGCCTCATTATAAGTCTGACATCCTCTGTATCACAGAAACGTGGCTAAAATCCAAAAGTCATAGACACTGAAAACCCCCCACCAGGCTATGGCATCCAAAAAAGAAGAATGCATGTCCAAAAAATCAGGCGGGGTAGTTATTATGCATCCAAAACACCTGAACATATCCCTCATTCAGTAATTGCAAAGATTCCTTTAGTCTTACTCAACATAAACTCTAATAAGACCATGGGCTAGATTTGTTAACAGCTACATGATACCATGCTATTTTGAATTCATTAAGCACCTCTACAGAATGTATAGAGCAACCATACAAAGGGAACAGCAGAATATGCTAATGAAAGCATAAAGAGCTGAAGTACATGCTAGTTAACCAATTCAACATGGCAGAGCTAGTCAGAAAGCTATAAAGCAATCATGTACTCACAGTGTAGACGTTTGCTTTGTACATGAAAACTCTTTGGAATACAGCATAATTACACTTAGAAAAAAACATGTTAAGAGTTGCTGCCATTATTATTGTGCAGTATATGTAACAGGCTTTAAATCATGGTGCTGCTACTGCAAGACCTTAGGCAAGAAGAAGAAGGGTGCTTAGACCCCATTTGACTTATCATAGACTGCATGACGCAGAAACTGAGAGATACAGAGTAGATAGGGAAACACTGGAGGAAATATGTAACCTCTAGTGCCCCTACCTCAGGCCCCAGGAAAAATGTAGAGAATCCATTCCAGACGAAACAAAGGTATGTTTAGCATTACATATTTAAGCTAGTGGTACTTTCCAGAGACCCTCAGGGGTTATATTAAGGTTGTCACAGACATCAGCCTCTAGAATATTGCATCAGTTTTTAGATGTAATACTACTACATGCAATGAAGCATATCTGTTTCCCACAAACCCCACAGGAGACAGCAAGAATCATGCAGGAATTCTATGCAGTAGCACACTTCCCTGAAGTGTTGGGAACCCTAGATTTCACAAATATAGAAATAAAAGTCCCACCTGGAGAACAGAGAAGGGGGTACATCAACAGAAAAGTTTTTTTCTCTATAAAATGTTGGGTTGTCTAGAATGCCAAAGGGATCATTATGATCTACAATGTCTGTGCAGGTAATCCAGGGCAGCTTCCACAACTCACAGATATGGCACACTTGTGAATTGTACACCAGGTTTGCTAGGGGTGACATTCCTCAAGGTCATCTGGTGGGGGATGCAGGTTATGCACTGGAGCCCTGGCTCACGACACTCATGAGAAACCCACACAACCCCATTAAGCAAGGATGCAATGATGCCCACACTCAAACTAGGAATATTACTGAATGTATATTTGGATTGCCGAAGTCAATGTTCCATTGTCTAGACACATTAGGAGGTGCACTGCAGTACAACCCAGGCATCGCTGCCAAAATACTTACTGTGACATGTTACGCAATATAATTCTCAGGAAACTGCTTCAACAAGGACAGCAAGTGGCTGGACCACAATTTCAAGGATCACAGGCAGGGCCAGCAGTAGCAGGTAGAGATGACGAGTCAGAGGGAGAAATACCAGCTGCAGATGGTGCTGGCGCACAGATGCATGCAGAGTATGCCCTGGCTGTGGCTAATAGGCAAAGGATAGGGGTTCCTATGAGTTCAACAAAAACGCATTATGTCAAATGCGTTTTCGTTGACACATGTAGAGCGAACAGGCAAAAAAGCGAAGCGCTGTTCAGCGAAATTTTTCCCTGGGAAAGAAGTCGCTTGACCGCTTCGTTGTTTTGCCGTGTTCTGAAGTGCAGTGTGGTCCCTTGTCCGGTATAGCTCCCAAGCGTGATTGTGCAACAGTTACTGACCTTAGGGTTAGGGTGCTGGTTAAGGTAAGTGCATATGTATGAAAGTGTTTACTGTTGTATATTTTATGTTAAATGTATGGTTGAGTTCCGTGTGTATGTGTTTTCAGTTGTTTACTTTTGTTTTGGGGGGTAGAGTTAGGGTTAAGGTAAGTGTGTATGTGTTTGAAGCTGTTTATGTGAATGTGCGAGAGTTACTGACCTTAGGGTTAGGGTGCTGGTTAAGGTAAGTGCATATGGTTTAAAATGTCTATTGTTTTTTTTTTTAAATGTATGTTTGGGTTATGTGCATATGTGTATTTAGTTGTTTACTGTTTTTTGGGGGGGTATAATTAGGATTTGGTATGTGTGTATGTGTTTGGAAGTGTGTTATGTGTTTTTTTTGCGGGGGTTGGAACAGCGATTTCTTTCCCAAGGAAAGAAATTACTGTTCTTCAGATCTGACATTTTCAGCTTTCGCTGTGACATGTTACGCAATATAATTCTCAGGAAACTGCTTCAACAAGGACAGAAAGTGGCTGGACCACAATTTCAAGGATCACAGGCAGGGCCAGCAGTAGCAAGTAGAGATGACGAGTCAAAGGGAGAAATACCAGCTGCAGTAACATCATTCGCTGTTTTAAGTGTTTGATGTTGCAATATAGACCCAAGGATAGAACACACACTCAGTATCTAGCTCAAAGACTAAACATCCCACCCACATACAAATAGGAAAATTGATGAATTTCAAACAGCAAACACTTTGCTTAACCATGTAATTATTGTGTTCTGATAACATCATACAGAAACTGCCCCCCAAATACACAATTTGTGCCTGCACTACCGACAAGGTAAGGGTGGAACCTGTAAAGAAAAAAAATAAGTTATAGAACTGATTACTCTCATATGGAAATATGTATATGCCCCTAAGCAGAGCATTTGTCTGAGGTGTACAGTTATGTCAGTAATATCTCCTCTGTAAGATTTTTGCTATATTCACTTATGTATTAAAAACAATACTGTGCATCAAGCATTTCAATTGACCATTATCTATAAAACATGGGACAGGTCACCTATAACCTCATTTGCACAACTATACCAAGTAGCAATACTGAAGTACCTAATGGTTCCAATACTGTAATGACAATACTAACTGAAATACAATGAAGTTTAACAATTACAGAAGCAATAATTCACAGATGAGTATGAACAAGAAATCAACAACTTTTCTTCTCCAATACATATTGATAAATGCAAGTGAGTGAATAAGTAAGCATTAGCCATCCACTGTGTACATCAGACATATATATACAACCTTAAGTCTCCAAGACATGAGCAAAGGGCAGGGCAATGTCATCATCATTTGCCCAGGGTCAGGGGACAAGGCTGACACTAAAGAAGTGAGTGTGTGCAAGTAAGAAACACACGTATCCCTCAGCGTATATAGTGTTCATGGCCAGTAACAACAGATGTAGAGCACTCAATAATACTTTTAGATAGTTTGTGTGTATGTCAAGTGGTATGGGCAAGAGAAGTTTTTTTTTCTATGTGTATGTGTCTCTGCATGAACATAAACAAGCACTGTGCTAGCACTATATGAGTAGTCAGTTCAGTGTTGTTACCCAGGACCACAAGAACCACCTCTGCCAGGAATTGCACTGCTACTTCCACAACCTTGACTAGAAGTTGGGGTACTACCTGCATGTGAGCAATGTCTGTTGGACAAGCTGTCTTCATGACTATTTCCACGACAATGACTCCCATGGCCTTCCTCATCCGGGTGTGGACACCACAATCAAGGATGAAGCAGATGCTGTGTCACTATAGGAGTGAGATCTTGCATAGTCATGTCTGCTAACACCAGAAGATGTAGCAGTTCTCCAGCCAAATAAATGCTCACCCTCCCCCAACAGATGTTCCATCACAGACACTGCCCAATCCAGTATGTCGTTCATCCTGTCCAAGGAGTTACACACAGTTAAGAGAGTAACTCACATCAGAATACATAATTTTAGTAATTGCATTATCTATTCTCAGGCCCTGGTGGAATGTTCCTGTGCCTGCACTATGGCCCTACACATATGTCAGGTGGAACATAGTGACACACCAGCATCAGGAGGAACATGGACAGCATGCCTCCTCTGAGCACCCCTACCAACCCTCATGTGTGGCACCATACTCTGAGAATAGCTATCAAGAGAAGCAACAAGCTCTAAATCTAGAGTAACCATACTACCCTGATCAACTGTGTCACCCTTAACTTGTCCTATATCAGAGGTCTCCATGTCAGGGGTATGCGTAGGCATACTGACTGTGTCTGACATATGAGCAGGGGATGTGAGAGCCACAACCTAAGTGTCAGACTGACCCTCTGTGCTTCCAGATTGTGCCTCTTCATCATCACTATCATCATCAGAGGCTACTGATACTCCAGCATCAGGTGGTAGGTGTTCCACAGTGCAACACTCAGGATCACATATGATAACAAGCACTAAACACAACAAGCAGAAAAAAGAAAATAAAAATGTTCACATATTTTCATTATACAAAACTCTAATAGATGCTAAAGCAACACAAACTTTGTTCTCATATAGACCCAACTCTACCTTATATACAGTAATAACAATAATCAAATGTGTGCTTACCATGTGCAGGTGGGCTGGCAGCCTGCAATCCAGAAGTACCTGTATGTGATGAATGGAAAGGAAAGAAGACTGCAAAATATCAATTTCAAATAAAACAAGAAAAAGAGAACAATCATATTCACAAGTACAGATAAAAATGTTCTCAAACAAAAATGTGATGAACAACTGGATTCCTACTCCCCTAAATACCTTTGACTGTAGTCTGACTCACAGTTATCACTGTCTCTCTCTCTAGAGACCAAATCACCTAAAGTTCATTTCACTGAAAGTTCATTTCACCTAAAACTAATTTTACTGACAAGTAGTACTCCAAGGCAAGTCAAAGGTATATGTCCTTTTCCCCACTGTAGTGCGATCCTGGTGTTAGTATATATAGTTAGGGGAGGTGTGGGGAGCACAGCCCCCCACATTGGGGATGTAGAAGGCATACACCCCCACTTAATTTAATTTTCTCTTCTCTGATTTTCTTTTACATTATTTGGTAAAATCCAGCTAGGTGGGGAGCTACGCCCACCACACCCCCTCAATGTGGGTGGCTGTGCCCTCTACACTCCCCAACTATATATACTAACACCAGTATCGCACTACAGTGGGGAAAAGGACATATACCTTTGACTTGCCTTAGAGTACTACTTGTCAGTGAAATGAGTTTTAGGTGAAATGAACTTTCAATGAAATGAACTTTAGGTGATTTGGTCTCAGTGAAATGGGTGTCAGTGAAATGGTCTTTCAGTGAAGTGATACGAATCCATATGTGTGTGTATATATATATATATATATATATATATATATATATATATATATATATATACGCGCACACACACACACACACACACACACACACACACACACACACACACACACACACACACACACACACACACACACACATACATACAGATATATATACATATACATACATAAATGGGTTCACTACAGAATACCGAAATTCCACAGTCCCGAGACTCTAAATCCAGAGGACCAGAATCTCAACATTGCAGAACCTGAAACATTAAAAAAAAAACAAAAAGTAAAACATCCAGCAAAGTATTCTAACCTGTAGGAAGGGGGGCAAACCCCCCTGTACCCTCCACAGCCCCTGCAACTTAAATATACCATCTCCAAGATCGCACTACAGTGGAGTGAACAGCAAAGTTCCATTCCGCACTGTACAGCAATCCCCATTCACTACCTTTGAGATTCCATAATCTTGAGATTCTGGTCCTTGGGATTTAGAGTATCGGGATTGTGGTGTTTCGGTATTCCATAGTGATCCCATATTCCTATATATATAATATATATACATATATATGTATCAGACATCTAAGATGGCAATGACACTTGCATTTTACAAAGCTGGAAGGTCTACTTGTGACACAGTGGGTCTGTCATCCACATCTGCACCATCATCAAGGATTCTGTGGAAACTCTGCTGAGCTATCTGCATCTCTAACAGTGGACAGGAACTCCTCTATTTCAGTTAGTGGGGCTTTAGTAATAGGACTACCCCCTGTAGCCACCTGTTCTTGGGCAATTGCAGCCACCCTACAGTGGGCAGAAGTTATCATATCATTTGCCTGGTGTCGAATTTGGGAGTAAGTTCTTCTATGCCCTCTGACAGCATTAATGACATTGACCACCTTGTTGTCATATCCTGTTTCAGGCAGTTTAATCACCTCTACCGCTCCCTAAAAGAAAAGTTCCATGGTGATATGAGACCTGGATAATGACCTCATTTTCTGCATCAGTATATGGTGGCTTGGTGGGGTACAGATTACTTTTTGGGTGCCACATCCCTGTATGACATGAAGCAGAAAACAGACATACATAATTACATATAGAATACACAGACAGGATGGTGTGAACTCAGTTATGTGTGACTGCATGCATCCAACATGCACAGAACAACTTAAAAGTTAATGGTCCATATAACTACACAGTTAGGACACCCCCAAACAAAAAATAATCTAAATCAAGTGTCAGCAACAATCTATACCAGTTTTGTAATGTGAATAACACAGGTTTAACTGTGCAATAAATTGCAGTATTAACAAATTAGCAATAACAGTTATACTATAGCTATAGAAGAAATGTAAAACAAAGCCATTATAAGTGCCATCTCCACTGCTATGAAGGGCAATCAGGTAGATATCCACAATTAGAACACCTTTGTCTTTTTCTGTTCACATGGGTAAAAATGCCACACCTTCATACAAAGTTAGAATATACTCATCTGCAATAACTCTGCAAACATCAAATTAAATACAAATCCAACAAACCAAAAAAAATTAGGCTCCGATGGTCAATAGAGGTATGAGAAAAAAGAAACTTCCACAGATTTAGCATACCACACTTTATTGAACGCTTTAATCAAAAGACTACCACAGAAATCCAACAAACTCCAAACGCAATAGAATGAAATTTGCAATGACCACATCGACCAAGCAAACCAAAAACAGTTCATGTCAAGCTGTTGATATTAAAAACTGTCATTTAATGTTTAAATAGTTAAACCACATAACCATAAGTGCTTTTATTTCCAAAACTAATTAACTTCATCAGATGGTAAAACTTACAAATGAAAGAACCTTTTATATTCAAACTCATTATCATTTGCGATCAGTTGAAAAACACAACCACAAATCCAGCCAATCAGAACAAAACCTTTATATAATGACACACCCCTTAATTTTTTCTCTTACATATGAGCAAACATGAAACAAAAAACATACTTGACATTATCCAAAAGATTTAAAAATATATAAATAAAAATAAAACTTCATCTTTTTAATGCCTTAAGTTTTAAAATACTTGCAATCGAAACCTGTTTGTTCAGGCTGGGCCAGTGCATAGCATTTAATAGTGTTTGCCAGATTAATTCCCATTTTTTTGACAGGAGTGTCCACGCCCCACCTCTTATATTCTTCTGTATAGATTCAATTACAGTAAATTTAAAAACATGGCCAGGTTTTTCTGAAAGGTGTTTTTAAAGGGCATTTGTTTCTTTTTTTAGATTTAAATCTCTTAGATGTTCATAAATCCTGTTCTTTAATTTTCTCTCCATTTTTCCTATATAAAAATAAGAACAGGTTGAACACACAGCACAATACGCTACACCTTCTGCATTACATGTATACTTTCCATATAAATGAATTTTCTCGCTATTGATTACAAAGGGGTTGGTTTCATACATGTCTGAACAATAAGAACAAGAGTCGCATTTTTTCTTCCAACTTACCCTACTTTTTGACTGTTTAACTTCTAGGATATCCTTCAAATTCTTACCTCTTCTATACATAATATACATTTTTTCTCCCATGTAACAATGGATCCCATTTTCATTATTTAATATCTCCCAGTTTTTGTCTAAGATGTTTTTATTATATCATTATCAATACAATAAGTAGTAATAAGGGAACTTTGAATTTATTTTCTCTCCTTCCTCTTTAATACTGTATCCCAATCTGACTGTTCATAATCCCCTATATTATGTTTCTCTGTATCTATTCTAATTTGTGTCGTCCTATCTATTTCACTTAAAATCAGAACAAAATAAGTTCTTTCCTTCTTGTTTAAGACTTCTTTCATAATCTCATTCACCAAATGAACTGGGTACCCTCATTTTAAAAACATGTTCTTAAACACTTCACATTAATCCAAGAATGATTCCATGGTGGTCACCATGAGCGCTGTTCTCGTAAATTGTCATTTTAGGACTGCCCTCTTCTGTTTGAATGGATGAGAGCTAGTATAATACAAGAAGCTGTTAGAGTAAGTTTGCTTTCTAAAAATTTGGGAAATAAATCTTTCATTCTGCACATCCTTTTTCACCATGACATCTAAGTAGGGAATTTCTTCTTCACCAGTGGTATATGTAAAACATAAAAAGGTGTTAGTTCCATTTATGTCTTTCAAAAAAGGGAACAATTTCTTCTTTATACTCCTTCCACAAAATAAATGTCATCTAAAAATGTGTATAAAACTGACATAGGAAAAATAAGATGAATTATATATATATTTTTTCTCTCATTGTAACATTATGATATTTGCATATAAAGTTCCACATGCAGAACCCACTGCCACACCTTCCTTTTGTAAGTAGTATTTTGTCTCAAACAAAATGAAATTATTTTCTAATACTATTTCTGTCAATTGGCCATACATATTTATTTTCTCCTGTGAAACCCCTTTGTCAAAGAGATATTCACTAAACCATGTTACTCCCACATCATGTGGGATCACTATATACAAATCTTTTATGTAAATTGTTAGAAATATTAAATCCCTCCCATAATTTGTGGCTTTTATTCTCTCAAAAAATTGTGATATATCTTTACATATGTATGGTTATGTTTTTACAACTTCTTTTAGCCTATTGTCTATAAATTTAGCAATTGGTTGGGTGATGGATCACCAGGTGTCTACAATGTGTCTCATGAGTGGTTGTCCTATACTGTTATGTAATTTTGGCAAGCCATTGTGGGGGTGGAGGGATGGGCTCCATCCATCCATAAATCCAGCCTCCACCTCTTTTCCCCATTTTGCACATGGGGTAGTGGTGTTACTTCAACAGTGACAATCATCTCGATCCAATGTTTACATTGCCAGGTGGCTAGCCCTGCCACAGGGAGGGATGAGATACAGAAATAAAATTATATTCATCTATAGATATAGCTCCTTCAATAAACAGATCTTGTCGCTCTCTCCTAATACAGCTATAAGCTATATTTTGCTCATTCAATAGGCCTAACTCATAGGTCTTGATTTCAAGAATTTCATTTTATTAGGGTAATCACTGTTTTTTATAACCATGAGACCTCCTCCCTTGTCCAGTTTTATACACCTTATACCATTTTTTTCTTAAGTTTCTCTGGCCATTCCAATTCCCCTCTGTCCATCATGTTCCTATCTCTTAATTTCTTCTTTAATGTGAGACTACATATATCTAGTTTCCATAATCTTTTGAAAAACTGTAATGTTGGATGGATTGGGGATTAAATGTACTGGATATACTTAGGGGATGAATGGTGGTATTAGCACCATGAAACAAAACATTAAAGTTCAGTTTCCTAACTTATTCTTTCAAATCTATTACTATATCTGCAAGGTTTAACCATGTTACTGGTACAAATGTTAAACCTTTGACAAATAAAGTACAAGTTGCATCTATTAACACTGAAGAAATATTATATATTTTAAAGTCTTTATCCTTATTCAGACTAATGGTACATGATGGAAGCTGATGACCTTTCAGTTGTATTACAACTGGCATCCCCAGGCTGAGTTTGTTCTTCCCCAAGGCTTCCATCTCTTATTCCCTTTCTGCATGTAGGGCCTGCCCCTCACTTGGGGCCTGTCCATCTGATAAATGTCCCATTGATTTGTTTTCTTCTTGTTCAGGTTCATCAACCGTTCTGAACATCTTAATAATGGGAACTCATCTTCCTCTAAAACTTTTCATTATTGTTGATCATATTTTGATTTTTAATACCATTAAAGTTTGGATTATGACTGTTATCACAATTATTTACATTACTTCTACCCCATAATCGTGATTGGGGTGGACAGGGATATGCTGTTTTATTATTACAGTCTGTTCTGTCTCTTAATAATTTCTTCATCTTCCTGTTTTTAATTACTGTCAACTGTTCCTCTATGCTTTTAAATATTCTAACATATTCAAATTTATTATTTAAATAATTCGGACCTTGGACTTTCACCATGTCCAATTGTGACACTTCCCTACTAAAGGCCTCATTGGTTTGTGTGTTATATCTAATAACCATGTCCATATACTCCAACCTATGTTTGTCAAATAATTAAAGTAATTATTTATGAAAGTAAACATTAAACAATGGTTTTTAATATCAACAGCTTGACTTGAACTGTTTTTGACTTGCTTGGTCTGTGTGGTCATTGCAAATTTTGTTCTATCAAATTAAATACAAGCTAAAAAAATAGGTCATGTAGAATATTGTAGCATACTTTTTGTAATGCAAAGATGGTTATGCCAAAAGAAAGGGATAAATAAAAAAAAATAAGAAAAAAATGCTTTTCAGCAATCTGTGCAATTCACCTTTTAATTTCAAACTAAAAGCATTATGTAAGAAATAGCAACATACCTTGTTAATACAACAGCATGGAAAATAGACAATTTTCCAAAACTTGTGTTTTTTTAGCAGTATCAAGCGCTCTCGATCCAAACATTCTCCCCAGTATGATACAAGGATGTTAGCTACATGATTATATAGTGCAGATTCAGCCCTGTGAGCACTGTCAGTATGTAAATAAAGTGTTAAATCATCAGCATTCCTGAATACCACAATCTGCACTAAGTATAAGGAAAGTAAACATGGTGTAAGGACCTGCATGATTATATGCACACTCTCTAGTAATGCAAGTACAAGCATTAAGAAGTGTTCCCTGCTAATTGCTTGCAGGTGTCTGTGATTACTCTGACTGCAGGAACAATCAACTTTAGTATTTAAATAGTATTTAAAATGTGACCATTTTGCCCCCACCAATTAGTTATGGCTTTGTCCAAAATTCTTGAGCAAAGACATTGAGAATGATTTTGGTCTGTTCCTTGTAACATGTATAGCTTTCGACAAAAATATTGTGGATTAATGTCACTAAATAATGTCAGACTTGTGAGTTTCAGACTTTGTGTCTTTCAGAAAATACTTGCTAATGCAACTTTTAACTATATAACAGACATATTTAAAATCTGTTCCTGACTATTGTGTCTTTATCTCTGATACTTGAGCTAAGAAATTATCTTGGCATGATATGTGTGCAAAGGATGTACTGTATGCTTCTAACATTAGTGAGATGAAATGCATTTCATGTCATTATTTATGTATTAGTTTATTTATCACAAGCAAGCATCTGAATTTTTGCAGTCACACAAGGGGTTGCATTTGATGGCATTTGATGGCCACATGTGTGTGTGTGTGTGTGTGTGTGTGTGTGTGTGTGTGTGTGTGTGTGTGTGTGTGTGTGTGTGTGTGTGTGTGTGTGTGTGTGTGTGTGTGTGTGTGTGTGTATGTGCGAGCATGTACACGCACACTCTTGTCTATGTGCACACACCTGTATGTTCTATTTGTGTGTATTCTACATCTCAGAGTAGTTATGTTGTAAAGGAAGGACTCAGTAGTAGCAAACAGATCCTTCATCATATGAGCTATATTCTTTGAGTACAATCCCTAGTTCCCTTGTTTTATTCACTATTGACAGTGAACTTATTTGTCTGTGAATCAGCTACACAACATGAAGTCTATCAATTTAATTTTAAAATATTGACTATGAGTCCCTTCTTAATTTAACTTATTTCTTTACAGGCAGAAGGGTGTGAAATGTGCTTTGTTGGATTACAAAAATTTAGTACTTAGTGCAGATGAATTAAAGCTATGAACTGTTAATAAGATGTTTTGCATAGTGCAGCTTTTGATTCCTTCTACCTTCATTTGTCTAGTGTAAGTCTGATCCAAGTCACTTTACCAGACAATGCTCCTGGGCTGCCCATGAATGGAGACACGTGGGTTCAGTAGGCTGTCCCAGGCTGTTAACAAATTCATTACATATTTGTCTTTTGAATTCCTACACCTTTCAGATAGCCCCTAATTAGTGCTTCACTATAAACTATTTAACTATGAATCCCTGTGAGTCTGTTGTAGTTTAATGTATCTCAAGATGTATTTCAGTAAATGTGAGTTTAAAAAGAAACACTGTTTACTGTTACTCACACTGTTTTTGATGTGTTAGCATTTTTTCTTCATCAAATGGCTATCAGTTTTTTTGCTGTAATTTTTTAATAAAAGTTTTAAATTAAATCCAAAGCTCTGTGATCATTGCAAAAGTAAAGAAAAAATAGTATACACACTTACAAGTTTCAACAGTGTCTTATGGTATCTGGGGAGTGACTGTCAAGTAATAGGATGTTGGTATAGCTGGGGGTCCATTACTCTGCCTGTGGCCCCATTTAACCATGATACAGCTCTCTTCTTATTGGTCAGAAACTACATATGAGTATTTAGCTTCAGATGTATGCCTCATCTTTTTGCTTTTATAGCTTTAAAACTGGGTAAAGGGGCAGTTTGACAGCACTATCTGGTTAAGTGACTTACTCAGAGTCATGCAGGCACATGGATGTAGAAAGACTCAAACCCTGTACCCTTAACTACAGGAAGTAGTTCACTAAGAGGTTAAAGCATTAATCATATGTGCTAATCTCCAGACCTTTATTTGTATCTTCATTTTCTGATAAATCCCTGAAGATTAAAAATCACTAACATTTATAGTCAGTTAGTAATGCCAGTTGTTAGAGTTTCATGTTTTTTGTTGTTCAAGTGTTCAGAAAATGCATGTTGATGCAAAAACTGTTATGTTAACTTTTAAGTGAATTTGAGTAGTTTGCCACATATCTAGTTCCATTTCTGTAAAACATCACTGACTTTTGCTTCATATTTATGTTCCGTCCCTCATTATGTTCTTTTATTCTGGCAAATCATTGAGGATTACTGTCACTCAGTAATGTTGCTCATTACAGTTTTATAAATTTCATTGTTCAGAGAATGCACTTCCAGGCAACAGTTACTGCTCTTTTAACATTTTTAAGTAATTTGGAGTTGTCGTGCACTTATGTTATCAAACTGCTTCTTGCAAGTCAAAAGATTACAGGTTTGAATTATTTTATATCCATTTGCCTACTTTGAGACTTTTAGCAAGTTATCAAACTAACAGTGCTCCTGGGTCACCCCTTACCAGGGTTACTTTGTCCATTGGGCTTATCTGGTTAACAAATGCAACTAATCATATTTAACATTTGTTCTTTATTGTCGCCCATTATTTTTGGCTTTGTCCAGAATTCTTGAGCTAAAAAGTTCCAGAAAGGGAGACCACTACAGTGACGGTACAGCACATAAAACCAACAATAAGAGAACTAAACAAAAAGTGCACAACCACCACGACTGACAGCAACCAATTTAATAAAAATATTCAAAATTCTCTTCTTGAGCAAAGAAACTGAAAAGTATTTTGGTCCATTCCTTTTAAAATTTGTGGCTTCTGGCAAATTGTTTTAGATTGTGGTGACTAACTAAAGACATACTTGTGAGTTTCAGATTTTATATCCTTCAAAATGTTTGATAATATATAGCTTGTTATTCCATCAGTCTTCCAAGCATATAAGGGAATATTAAAAAGCTGTTCCTGGTTTTGTTCCTTGTTTCTGATTCTTGGGCTAAGAATTTGAGAGGGAAGACAGGAGTTACAATCTGTGGTGTTGCCATCAGCAAGATAAGATACATTTCTGGGCCATTACTTATGAATTTATTCATTCACTTAATCTCAAGCAAATATCTTAAATGCATAGTCATACAAGTCGCTGTAAATGTGTGTGTGTGTGTGTGTGTGTGTGTGTGTGTGTGTGTGTGTGTGTGTGTGTGTGTGTGTGTGTGTGTGTGTGTTTGCATGATCAAAGCATTAACAATGTAGCAGGTACAATGAATAAATAAAAAGTGAGACAGGAAGAAAGGAAGTTGGATGTCACTGGGAATTTGTAAGAAGAGATGCAAAGAGTGAATATTAGAATAATTTGCTTATTTTTTGTGTGAGTCTCTAATGTTTGAAGAGCTGGATGTGTGGTAAAACATAATATATTACACCTGGTGTATAACTTTTCTGCCTTATAAATAGCGTCAAAGGAAACATTTATGTTGTAACTAAGTGACTGTTCTGACAAGCAGGAAGACACTATGGTATCAAAGAACTTTTTAAAGTATCAACTCTGCATTTTAACTGCTATTAAATGTGTCACATTGTGTAAGATAGTGTAGTATTCTCCAATTTGAGGATAGAAGTTTGACTATGGCTGTAGTTTCTTTAATTCTTTTGCTTGTTGGTGTTATGGATGATATGGCATGGTCTTTATGATGCTGAAAAACTGCTCTAGCCTGTATTACTGGATTGCTTGAAGATTATGTGAGTTGACTGTGCCTTTTTTGTTGTGGTGGGAGTTGCCTGGCTTGCTTATATGAGGCCTTGGACTTTTGCAACTTGAGTTGTTTCTCCTGAGTGTCTCTAATGATCAACGAAGTATGTATGTAGTTAAGTATAAAGTTACAGTGTAACAATGTAGTGACCTCCCTTCATAGTTGTTAGTAAATGTTCCATATTTTGCCTGTTTATTCCACGTACAAGAGATAGTATAGTGTTCCATATTTTGAAGATGGAAAGTTGACTAAGGCTGCAGTTTCCTTTACTATCTTACTTGTTGGTGCTGTGGATGTTATGGCAATCTCAAACCATACTAAACTGAAAATGAAGAAGCTTCACCTTAATAATTTAAGGATATGTAGTTTTAATTATATTAGTCAGTAAAACTGTTCATAGACAGTTATAACAACATTCAGAAATCATAACATTGTTATTTAAAATCTTGCATATCTAAAATAGTATTAAAATCCTAGAATGGGTTATTGTGACCAGACATTCCTTTTTGAGTGCTAGCATACTTCTCAACTGTCCCTATTTTTGTAGAATGCCCGTGATTTTTATCCAAATATTTGCCTTGTCTCTCATAACATTTTTGATTTTCTTGTAAAGAACTCATGATTACAGTCAGTCAGTAATGTCAGTCATTGGAGTTTTATACTTCAGAAAATGCATATTTATGCAAAATATAACTCCTCCTCACTCTATTCTTGTTCACACTATGTCTCTCTTGCTCTCTCTCAGATGTCTATACTATCACCAACCCCTAACTCCACATCTTTCCTATTTTATCCTGTAAATGATATAAATAAATCATATCTACACATATAGCTATATACTACTTTTCATCACTCCTATGTAAAGAAAATTTGTATATTGCTGCATATATAAATGCAATCTGTTTATTACTGTATATAACTCATACAGAAAGCAAATAGTATTAACCTCTGTCTTGACTGTACTCGTTTAATCATTGCATGATTCTAAAACTCTATTTCTACCATCAAGAAAGTGAAATCCTTTTTTCTCTCTGTAAATTTTTTTGTAACTTTTTAAACTTTAATAGAGCTTTTAACCCTGGGCCTCCACTGAAAATGGGCTTGCTTACCCAGTTAGACCATCCTGGTAAACAAAAGGCAATAAATAAATAAATAAGATATACTTCTGTTAACTCATACCTCTCAGTATCTTAGTGCAATAAATCTGGACAAACCCTAAAATGCTGGTGGGACAAAGATGCAAAAACAGGGACAGCTTTTAAATATAGCTCTTACAAATGTAGTTGTTAGAATAACATATTTTGGATTAGCATGCAAATTTTGAAAGAAATAAAGTCTGAATGTCAAATGGGTGACATTATTTAGTGAATTCAATCTAATTTGCTAGAAAACACACATTTTATGAGGAATAGACCAAAAATATAAGGGAAAAATATGGACATTCTGCAAAAATCTTGATAGTTGAGAAGTATGTATTAACCTTTCATGTGAATTAGAGTAATATTTTAAAATTGTTCCTCATTTTATCATCCTCCCAAAATTATTTTTGGCTTTGTCCATAATTCTTGACAAAATAAGTTGATAGGTATGGCTATACCCAAAGCATTCAACTCTAAATAATGTGTATTGGAATTACTTCAGCAAACCAGAAATAGAATACTAGGAAGTTCATGTTTTTGCATTTCCTTATCACTGTTTTTTTTGGTCTTTATTAGTGCTATTTTCCTCAGAGGGGGCTAGAAAACAAGTGCGTCTTCAGTCTCAGATGCTCAAGAGGTAGCACACTAACCTTTGGTGCAGAAGACTGTGAGCTCTGTTCCCAAATCAGGAACTTGGATTAATTTTCCAATACTGATGCTGCAGTACAGCATAAAGGGTGGTGGGAGTACTGCATTCTTGGATATGCCATCCTTTGGGTGAGATGTTAAACTGAAGTCACATCTGCCAGAGTTAGTGGTAGCTCAATCGGATGCAAAAGATCCAATAACACTTATCAAAAAGAGTGTGGATCCTTTATTTATATACAAAAATAATTCTTATTTACAAAACATTTACTTGTTTACAGATATCTTCAAGTGTACACATATATACATATATATTCAAATATGTTTACACAATCGCACTAAATTTTCATCCCTGTTAGACTCCCCCTACTCCTTTTTCCATAACCACCACCTGATATTATT
This sequence comes from Protopterus annectens, assembly GCF_019279795.1. NCBI lineage: Eukaryota > Metazoa > Chordata > Ceratodontiformes > Protopteridae > Protopterus > Protopterus annectens. The sequence goes on along the minus strand of NC_056736.1, from coordinate 268,018,009 downwards.
TATTACTGTTGCTAAAATCCATTTACCATTACACATAATTTAATTTATTATCTCATTCCATATAACCCATATAACATAAAATAACTTTTTATCTATTCTTTTAACATGTTCTTTACTTCTCTTCTTAAAATATCCATGTTTAATCATATCCATCTTTATTTTATCTACTTATTTTATATCTTCAAAAATATTCTTTACATAGTTTCCCTCATAACTTTTTCACTTTTTTATATTTCAAAAACACATGCTCCATAGTGCTTCTTGACAATGTAAACATATCCTATCATTTTATATGGCATCTTAGCTTTTACTGGCAATATCCACAAAAACATTGCAGTCTAATTTATGATGACACCATTTGCTTTTTTTCTTTTATAGCTTAATTTTTTTCATCTGTTAGATTTTCCTATTGTTTTACATAGTGATATTTTATTATTATATTCTTATACCATACTTTTCTATCTTTTCTATACCATCAGTTATTTTCCACAACTTTTTTGTTTTCTTTGTAACATTTTATTTCCTCATTCATATACTCTTTTATCTTTTTTTCTCTTTTTACCATAACCCAAAATTTATCTTACTTACAGTTATACAATTTTACAATTAATCACTCATCTTTTTTCATTTATCCACTTTACACTTGGTATAAATTTAAGGAAGTGGAATATACCACTAGGTTAAGTAACCCTAAACCTCCTGCTTCTTTTTCTTTATTTACATATAAAACTCATCTTGTTACTGGATTTAATCTAAAACCTCATATAAATGAAAAAAAGTCTGCAATAATTCCTTTTCAAATACTGATGGCAATAGAAATACATCTGCTAAGTATGCTATTTTTCCCATCAGTAGTGAATTTACCAAATAAGCTTTTTTTCTGAATTATAATTTATATGCTCTCCAGAAAAGATTTATTTGTTGTATTTCTTCTATTGTTTTTCCCATTGAATTCTACTTACATCTCTATTCCCAAATTTTAAACCTAACAGAGAAATTTCATTTGTGCAAATTATTACCTCTTTTATCCAAATTTTGTTTTTTGCAATTATTATAATGTCTTCTGCATATGTTAACTTAAATTGAATTCTTAACCCTTCAGGTGTTATATACTCTGCCTTCTTCATTTTGTAATGTATTTCACATACTATCATATTCATAATTAATGCAAAGAGTACATAACTCATTGGACATTCCTGTCTTACACCACTCTTCATATGTACATCTTGGCTTAACCAGCTATTTACAAGTATTTTTACTTTATTATTACTATACTCTGACATACATAATTTCCTAACTTTCTTGCTTATATTATATTCTTTCATTATTACCAATAAGATGTCATATCAAATTGTATCAAATGCTTTATTAAGGTCTCCATCATGATTTTGCTTCTTCTTTTCTGTTCAAAATATCATCCACAATTTATCTATCATTAATCATTTTTGACAACTCTTCCCCTTTATAGTATACATGCGATCTTCTATAATATTTTTTAGTTTCAAATCTCTTTTGTATTATTTTCATAAAGATCTTATAATCATTATCATTTAACACTATCAGTCTCCAGTTTTTTAATTGTCCTCTATCTTCTTTCTTCTATATGACTTTAAGTATTCTTCTACATAATTCTTTATACACAAAAATATTCATTTAACCATTCATTCAAAATTTTTAAAAATATAGATTTTTGCCCAACCCCGTACATTTTTATACATTCATACCCTATACCATCTGTCCCTGCAGCTGAATCTATATTTACTTGTCTTAGTACTTTATCAAGTTCATTTAAAGACATTTATTTTTCCAACTCTTCATTCTCTTTTTTCTGTTAACTTTTTTTACATTCCATGTTTTTTCACTGCCTTCTTTTTACTTTAATTTCTTGTACATATTGCACTACACAACTCATAATCTTTTTCCTGAGTTCTTTCTATTTTTTCTTTTACATTTATTCCTCTCATTACACTACCATCTTCCTTTACTAATCTGCTTAAGTAACTCAATACTTCTGTTTTTCCTTGTAAAAATATATTTGCTTATATAACAATTCTTGTATTTTTCTTGATTTCTTAAATAAAATTGTTTTTTTTTCAAGGTAATTTCTATCATTATGTTCTAAATCTTCAAATGCATTATTATGTGTTCTTTTATATTTTTATTTCTCTACTTTTCTTTTATAATATTGCAACTGTAAAATAATTGTTTTTTTTATATTTTTCCTTAAATATCATCCACCATCCAGACCAATGTTTATAAAATGTTCTCATAGAAACATGTTTTTTCCATAACTGTATTACTTAGCTCTTTCCTTCTTAAATCTATTCTTTCTCATTTATTGTTTTTATTCATTTGCCTAATTTTATACATTCCTTGTTTTCCTTTACCTCTAGCCATATTGCAAGCTGATCAGAAAATCCCTTTTCAACTACTTCCCTTCTCTAATAACTAAATCTTCAGATACTATAAAATAATATATTTCTGCTCTATACATATCCCTTTTGTAAGTCCATGAATTTTGTCAAAAATTTTTAACTTACCACATATTACAACTTCAAACATTTTTCTTATATCATTTCCTTTCTTTTTACACTTGCCTCATAAATCACAATTAAAGTCTCCTGTTAATACATTATTCATATTTATCATTACATAGTCTAAAATCTAATGAAATAAGTTTCCCTTTCTTTACAATTAGTATATGCATATAATGCTATAATTATATATACTTGCTCTTTCTGTTTTAAATCTACGATGGTTAATTTTCCCATTTTTGTTAAAGGTACAGCTAATATATTTACTGTATTTTTACAGAACACAGCTATTCCTGAATATCTCTCATTTTGCAAATTCCAGATTATCTTTGCTCCCCATAGTTCCTCTGTTTGTAATTTCTCTTCATTTGTTAAAAATATTGCATCTTCTGATATAAATACATCTACATCACATGTATTACACCATTCCAAAATTCCTGTTTTTCTTTTTAATACTATTTACATTTACAGCAAGTACTCTAAAATGTTAATTTTACCCATGTTTTCATAAGTTCACAGCTAGTTACTAGCCTAGCTTTCTTAATAGGCCATTCTAAGCCTAACCAATTTCCTTCCCAAAGGTGGGAATCAAACATTGTACTTTGAGTCTTTGGGTCAAACACCTTAACCATTACACCAACCCCAGTCTTTAACTGTATATATTCCTTTTCATACATTTCCTTTCATTTATCTTTTGTACTTATACCTTTAAATTTTCTTTTTCTGTCTTTTACCCTTTTATGAATAGAATTTTTCCCCCTTTTTGCTCTTTTACTGCCTCCCAATATATGTCTTCTTCATTAATTATTTCAGAATGTTCTCCTATGTCCTCTTTATTTTTTTCTCAACTAATTTTTCTTCTACTACTTCTTCTATTTTTTCTTTGTTCATTTTCTTCTCTTTCTTTTTCCTTACTCTTATTTTCAGTTTTGCAATCCATCCATAAATATCCAATTTTGTTACATTTATAACATTTGAATTCACATTTTTTGCATCATGTTCCATTTCTCACAAATATAACTTTCTCTTTTTTCACAGTTACTTATCACGTATTCTTCTTTTCCACAAAAAGAATGTATTGGGTTGTCCACAGTATTTACAACATCCCATTCCCCTCCACATTTATCATGCTTGGTATATGTATATTTTTTCTCTTTCTGTTTTTAATACAATATTACTATCCCAGCCATAACCCCTTTTTGTTATAAATGTTTGCAATGTCCAGTACCTCTTTACATAAAGCTTTCAAATGTCCTTTCAAAATCTCTCTACCTCTGTTCAAAATTGTGCATGTATCTTCTTTTTTTTTGTTTCTCTGTTAAATGCTTTTAGTTATGTGTGTGTGTGTGTGTGTGTGTGTGTGTGTGTGTGTGTGTGTGTGTGTGTGTCTCTCTCTCTCTCTCTCTATATATATATATATATATGTATGTATGTATGTATGTGTGTGTATACACACACACACACACACACACACACACACACACACACACACACACACACACACTTATATAGCTATATATTTAGTCATTAATTATATATTTTATTTATTTATTTATTATTCAAATATTACATGGGTTACAGTCTTTTTTTCATATTCTCCAAGAAAATTTTCCATTAAAAACAGACTCAAACATAATGTCAGAAAGTGTCTTGTTGTTAATAAAAATAAATACTCTTACCTCATGTGCATTTACACCCAAGGGAACTATTAAATTGTCCCACACTTCATACCTGTCCATTTCTTTGTCTTCCTTACTGTGAGTCATTGCTACGTACTTATGTTTTTCATTTTCTTCCATCTTCTTTACTACTTCACTTTTGCCTTCTTTTACCTTATCTGCATGTGTTTTCTTTTTCATCTCACCAATATTCTTCAGGACTCTCTCTGCACCCTCCCTTTTGTATTTTCTCTATAATGTCCTCTAGGGAAACATCTCCTTCATTTTCTGGCTCACTCTGTACCACCATTTCTTTAAGTAAATTATCCCACAACCCTCCTGACTGGAGGATTGCAATTATACATCCATCATTTGCTGACTCATCTCCATCAAACAGGTTTCTTTGAATCATTTATAGGTACATAGGTTCATAGGTAGGTACTAGGCTATTGGCCCAAGGGCCTACATAAACCTAGCCAACAAGGTTCCTTGGCTTACGCCACCCAAGAAAGTTATTTTCCTGTGCCACTGTCAAGCAGAGATACAGAAGTGATCCTGGGGTGTATTTCCTATTTCCCATCCACTCATCAAGATTTTTCTTGAAGAGTGCTAATGAGGAACTTTGCTTAATATAGATGGGTAGCTTGTTCCAGAGTATAGGAAATCTGTGGGATAGGAATCTATCCCTCCAGCATGTCTTGTTTATTGTGGTGACAAGGTTTAGGTCCCTAGAGTGTGCAGCTTGGAGGGATTGGGATTTCTTTAGCTGTATCATGTCCAACAGCTGTGGGTTTAACATAGCTTTATATGTTAGGCAGAGATCTCCTCAGAGGAGGCAATATGCTACAGAGTAAAGCTGGAGTTTTTTGAGACGGTCAGTGTAGGGCATCTGTTTGAGACCAGTAATCCTCTTTGTGATGTACTTCTGTGGTCTTTCCAGCTGCTGCCGATGTCTTGTGAGGTATATTCCAAAAGGGTCATTGTACTCTATAATGGGTCTAATGAATGCCAAGTAGAGGGGAACAATGACCTTTGTTTTCCTGGATGAGAACCCTTTTCTGATGAGGTGTGCCACATAGAAGGATTTCCTGACTAATGTGGCGATGTGACTAGTGTCCACCTGTGTCCCAAGGTCTCTTATCACACATTCAGCATTAAATAGACTGCAGTTTATGTGGTAGTTCATGGGTATAGAGTTTTTACCAAAGGGGATGACAATGCACTTTTTGTCACTGAGCTTGAAGCCATGCCTCTGACACCAGGCATCTGTCTCAGTGAGGCCCTTCTGTAGGATGTCTACATCATTTGGGGACTCAACTATGGCTCTGAGTTTGCAGTCATCTGCAAAATTCACTAGCCAGAGGCCTTTTGTGTTAGCCTGTACTTCAGAGAACTAGATACCAAACCGGAGAGGACCCAGGACTGAACGCTGTGATACTCCACTTGTCGCTGGTTTGAAGTCAGATTTGGAGTCTGCAACTTTTACAGTGTGGGTTCTGTCAGTGAGCCATTTGGCAACCCATCTTGTGATGTAGGGATTTATACCTTGTTTAATGGGTATAGCTATAATTCCAGAATGGGGGATGGTGTCAAAAGCTTTGGCGAGGTCAAGATAGGCTCTGTGAACCACCTTACCCTTGTCTATGGCTTTGGTGACTGCCTCAAAAAAGTCGATCAGGTTCAGAAGACATGATCTGCCTTTCACAAACCCAAACTGGGTGGGGTCCAGAGTTTGGAGGTTACCAATGTCTTTGTTTATGAGTTCCATGATGATATGTTCCATAGCCTGGCAGACCAGGCTCATCAGGCTAATAGGGCAATAGTTCTCAGGATCAGTGGTGGCTCCCCTTTGTGCAGTGGGATAACTGTTGCTGTGTGCCATTCAATGGGCACAAAGCCTGACGTGAGACTATGATTGAACATGGTGCTTAGGTGGGGAGCCAGTTCGTTCTGAAGTTTGTGTAAAACACAGCCTGGGATGTTGTCCGGTCCCATGGATGCTGTGTTTTTGGTTTTAGAGAGTGCAGTTTTTAACCTGCATAGATGTGATTACAGGGACTTTGCATTCTTACTGTATAGATATGGGCCTTTTAGGGGGTGGGAGGGCAATATCAGTTGGTTCTGTAATTTTCATGCCGTTGTGCTGTAACTCAGAGCAGATTTGGGTGTTGCCATTGAGATTCTTGACATAGCTATAGAAAGCTTTGTGGTTGCCCTTAGAAGTAGTGGTGATTTTGTTTTCATAGCCAGCTTTGGAGGATCTTATAAAGGATCTCAGCTTCTTACTGAGGCTGACCAGGGAGCTCCTCCACTCATGGGACTTTCCTCTCTTTTGCAATAGTTTCTTCCTTCTGTTGTAGTTTGTTTATGGCAGGGTACCACCAGATTGGCTTCCTTTTTTTGGAGGATAGCATCTTGGTTCTGTTTGGGATAGCACGATCCATGCACTTGTGTAAGTGCTTATAGAGTGCATTTGTGCAGGATTCAGCAGTTATAACTGCATTGTCCATCTGCATGGGTGTCATGAAGTTCACCACTTCTGTCTTAAGAAGGATGAAGTTGGCTTTGGAGAAATTTTTTATCGTGGTTTTCTTAATGGTGGGTCGGGGTGGGATGCAGATATCTCGGGTGATTAACTTATGTTCGGATCTGACCAACGAGGAGTTGACTTCAGGTGTGGAATACTGGTCACTCATATTGGTAATAACTAGGTCTAGGATATTGTTGCCCCTGGTGGGGGTATGGATAAGTTGATCCAGGGCATTGAAATTTATGAATTCCAAAAAGCGTTGAGTGAAGGAGTTGGTACATGAGCAGTTTTCCCAGTTAATGGTGGGGTAGTTGAAATTACCCATTATTAGGGTGTTTGGTTGAACCCTAATATTTTCCATTTCCTCAGAATCCTGTACACATTCTCTGGTCTCAATATTTGCTTTCTCCTTCATTTCTTTTACCACTCCGCCATCTCCTTCTCTAATCTGCCTCCCTGTTTCTCCAGACCAACTCTGCACCTGTCAACAGAAACAGAATGTGCTTCTCCAGAATGGGTCCCACTCACAAATTTCCATTAGTAAGTATGAATACTACCTCATGTCTCCCCTGAAAAGAGACCACTGGTCTAGTAGGACTAACCCAGTCAACAAAAAGTATAAAGAAATTATGGTATGCACTATTATTTTATTATATTGTGCTCTTTTTAATGCATCAGAATGATTAAGTGGGTATGGTAATTATATCCCAATGGACCTGCTGCTGTAAAGTGATCTTGGAGTTTTTCCCCCAGAAATCTACAAGCCCCCTTTGCATGAGTCATGTTAGATGTAAAGAAATCATTCTTTTAACTTTCATGTAAACAGTATGGCAGCAGTGTGAGTCACAGACATTTTGCAAAGCTTCTGGAACCTATTTTCATTTTAACTTTTTTGCTTGAATTACTTTGACTTGTGTTATCAGAGCAGCTCTTACCTTTTTAATAGTAGTTGTAAATGCTCAACAAAATAAACTATCTGCACTGCACATTTTAAGATCTCTAGTTTTTAAGTCCAAGTGCTGCCAGACCCTCTTCCACATTCTCCCCGATGAGTCCAAACTATCATTGTAATCCAGGAGTTGTCAACTGACCACTCTTGCTTCTACTTCAAAGAACATTTAACAAACAGTTAAACTTAGCTGCTATTCATAGTGTCTACAGTGGGAAGATGAGCTTTTTATATTGACTGTTAGCAAAATATGCCATGTTTGATTAAAATATTTCCTTACAATGCAGCACAGAACAAAATAAGTCCAACTTTCTGTTCTTGAATTTGGTTAGGTTGATGACATTTTTTTCTTTCTAAAATGTCTTTGAGCTTGACATTTTTCTAACACTGTTGTACTGGTAGCTTCACCTTTTGCCTTGTTACACTGCTACACACCAATATTTCATCCAAAACTAAAATCATTGAGCATGACAAATTAATAGTTTTTTTCTGCCTTTTTTAATTTCTCCAAATGTTTTGAGTTTCTAATACCATGACGACAATGGACCCCATTCCCAAGTCAAAGTACAATTAAAGTTCATGAAATTAGTATTGTTTCACTCTTTGATGTCAGCCAAAAGTGCTCTTCGCAGTACCCACAATGTGCCCAGTAATGACTCCTTCTGCAGTTTGTATGGAGTTACATTTATTAGTAGCATATCTAAATAAGATTTTAGACTCTTTTTTATAAGACCCATTGCTCCTGCTACTATTGGAACAATTTGGGTATCTTTCTTCCACATTGCTCTCATTTTGGCTTACAGATCCTAATATTTTATAACTTTATGTCTCTCTGTATGCAGGACCCACTAGTTACTGGGTGTCGGTGTGGCAATTTCATTGATCAATGCTACTCTTGTCTTCTTTTCCTGGACCACTATATCCAGTTTTCTAGCATCTATCTTTTGAATTGTTGGTAATGGATGATCCCATGTGATGTAGAGTTCATTTTCTATGATGGTTTGTGGCTCATATTTCCAGTGCTTTTCAGCCACTTCAAAACCATAATGTTTGCACAGGTCCCAGTGCAATAGTCTCGCCACATTATTTTGCCTTTTAGTACACAGTCCTTCTGCCATTATTATGTCACAACCAGCAACAAGGTGTGTGACTATTTCCAGTTCGGTTTTACAAAACCTATATTTGTCTGTTTCTCCCACATGTTCAATGGACTTTGTAAACCAGCGTATACATAGCCCACTGTGTTGCACCACCAATATTAGCATTTCCTCTCTTGGTTTGAATTCACCTCTCCTTTACCATTCCTGCATTCATTCCTGATGAACATGAGGTTCTTCCAGAAGTTTTCTATACTTGCAACTATATGCATTTTCCACATTTCTTGCCTTTTCTTACTTGCATTTGTTCGTGTTTTATTGGTGATCCTTCATCAATTCCCAACTATTTATGCACTCCCTCTTGCTCAAGTTCTTTTATATCACATTCCTGTCCCAAACTAATGTTTTCCTGGTGCTGCAGCTTTCCTGCTTTAAAGGTTGATTTTGCACATTTATCTAGGCCAAATGACATTCTAATATCATCTGAAAAAGTTTTGACAGCCTGCAGCTGTGCTTTCAGTTCCTCATCTGATGAGTTATACCATTTTTTCTGTGGCGTTAACATTGCTATGATTGGTAAGATTATAGCATTCACAGTTATTTTGTAGGGCAATAGTCTTTCAATTTTAACAATGGATTATGGTGGAGTTGTTACCTTTTATCATGTATTCTACACTTTATTGGTACAGTGTTTTAGTATTTTTACATCATGGCCTATGTGCCCAACCAGCTACTTACTGTATCCCTAATGTGCCCTGGCAAAAAAAAGAACCTGAGGCCACCACTGTATACAATGTGATTCATTTCATGCGTCTTCATGTTGTTATTCCCAAAACGTTCTTTAAATGTTTCCGATAAATTTATGTGCCACCTGGCAGCATGAAATTAACTTTCACAGCTTAAGCAAAAAAGTGAAAAACAAATGTAGTTTAGGCTACCTTATGTAGTGCAAACCAGCCCAGTGCCATTGCATGGCCATCAGCATTTTAGATAATACGCAGTGAAGAAAGTATACCTGTTTGGTAACTTTATCTGTGGCACAAGATGTAAGTGCAGTGAGTCTAGAGAGAAATGAACACTTATGCATGGTTCAAATCCACTTAATTTATAATTTTACAGAGGGTGGTCTAAATACATATTTAATCACATTTTTGTGACACTATTGTGTTGCTGTTTAAAAATCAACTCTTCTCATTATTGCTAACAACATGTGATCTTTTGTCTGTCCACTTTCCCATTATTTGTCTTTAACTACAAGTCTGGCAATGTATTCCACAAAGTAAATTTCTGATGTTGCAATGACAAATGAGAATGAAGAATGTGTCACTTGAATGCACTTTTTGCTCCAGTCATTGCTGCATGTATCCACTGACTGCATTTAATTTACTCTCAGCTTTTTTCCCTATCAAGTATTTTTTTTCTAATGCCTTTTCCTTTGCTGTCTGCACAGCAGAGTACAAAATGGTTCACTGCCTAAGGAAAAGGGTAAAAATGTAATTTAGGCTGCCTTATGTGGAGTAAATATGTCTGGCATTGTTGCATGGCCCTCCTCAGTCTGGATAGCACTTACTTCTCTGGAATAGCTCCCCAACCATGTGAAGTAGAGTTCCTCCCTCACCCAATTCAAATGTAACTAGCACAATTGGATGGGGAACAGGAAAGTCATCCCTAGTTGGTAGCTATGTCTCTAATGGTTCATATCCCAAGCCCCAGACTGCAAATGTTTCATTTCCCAAGCACCTGCTTACACTTATCAAGGGTACCAGAATTTGTCAAGGATTTGGGATGCATGGCTAGGTTTAAAAGCCCTTGTGGTTGTTAGCCTAATGAACACCTATGGACCTACTGCAGAGAATGTACCTGGTAGATGTCTAATTCTGTGGCAGAAGGTGTAACTGAAGTGAATTAAGTGAAATAAGTCATAGAAGGCATTGTTTGATTCCTGTGTTCAGATCACATTGCAGTTATTCTCTCTATATATAACATATTTTAATTATTTTAATCTGTATTTGCTCTCTACTTGGCAGCATGCAAACATTGTTCCCTAACTAATGAAAAAAATTAAACATTTAGTTTAGGCTGCCTTATATAGAGCACTCGTGCCTGGCAATTGTGCACTTTCCTCAGCACTATGAACGGTGCTGAGTGGAGAAATTCCACCTGTCACATACTGATCTCTACAGTACAAAGTATACCTGCAGTGAGTTTAAAGAACACAGCTGATTAAAGGTACGAACGCAGCTAAAAGCAACCTTTACAATGGGTGTAAGAATCCCATTTGTCACAACATTTTGATTTAGAACTGTAACTCTAAAGAAAAATTATACTATTGAATGTGTTTCTTGCAAGCAATGTATCACTAATACTTGCATTAGTAAACTTTTCTATTTAGCATATATCATTAATGTTTCACATTTAACATCAAGCTAATGTGTGCAATTTTTTAAACCTGACAATGATGACATTTAATATAAAATGCACTTGCATATTTATGATGGGCACAATGATTTTGTTATAATCATCATGACTCATCACATATCTTAACTATGTTTTTAGGACAGTTATATCTTGTGAAGTGTATATGTAACATTCCCCAACCTGTATTACTCAGCTCATTCACCTGCATCCATCTGAAATGTATTTATAAACAGAAACAATGACTTTTACACAGGAATGCATTCCCAGGACTAATTAAAATTGCACCCTAAAAGGCCTCTCTGAAGTGCATCTCCTTTCCTTCCCAAATTAGTATAATTTTAATTTCCATGCCTGAAAAGTAGTTCTCCTCTGGCAATGTCTATTAACAATCAAAGTTTCAGTTTGTGCTTGTATTATCCATAGGTTCGATTCCCAGTTGCTACAACAATATTTTAGCATTGTGTAAGCCCCAACATCAGAATATGTCACAATTACTCCTATTTCTCCTTCCAAACTGCAAGATGTAAAAGATATGCCTTTAAGCATTCCATTGTTAAACACTAAAACCCTGTGTCAATAGGTTGAGCATCCCATGTGGCAAAGCTCAAGGCCATGTTTCACACCTTTAGTGCTATGTGATGTAAGTAGTGCCAGTGTGTCTGCCAAAGAGTTTGTCTGCTTTGAATTGCACAGACGCAGTTGTCAAGGCTATGCATCTTTGTATACAACCAGTTACCTGCAAGATCTGAACTGGGTGCCAATTCAAACATATTTTATTAGCTTGACTTTTGCAGACATGGTTGGCAAAGGAGAGAATGGCACTAAATTTAGAGCACAATGGCAGGGTGTTGAGGAGTCCAGGATATTTTTGGCACTCCTCATAAAGTGCTACAGCAGCCGTAGGCTGCTGCAGGGGGATTATAATGGGTCTCAGTATAAGGCTGAGGAGTGGAATAGCTTAGCCAAGGCTGACTCCAATGCAACAGGCATTCAAGTCACTGAGGTACAATATCATCATCACTATAGTGTCCTTAAGAAACACAAGCAGTTCCCCCTAAGCTGATGGGAGACTGAATTTAGGACTGCAAATACCAATAGTTGTGTAAGTATACTGACCCATAACAAATAAAAAGATTGCTGGAACGTCACCGAGAATAGAAATGAAATAAAATAATTTAATCCAGGAAACACTCAACACATAAACGCCACAATACTCGTACATTTTTGTCGTAATCCAGACTTCATCAGAAACTGCTGTTTTCCACTGCCTTCATAGCATATTCTACCTGGAAATGAAAAGGCTTTTCATTGAAGGGAAGTTGCTAGGTTTAGGGATTGGTAACGTGTTGGGTTTTTGTATCTGAGCAGATAAGCATGAGTTCTATTGGTACTGGGCATGACTTGTCTGCCTCAACATTCTCTCCTGATGGATGGGTTTTCCAGGTAGAATATACTATGAAGACAGTGGAAAACAACAGTGTCTGATGAAGTCTGGATTACGATGAAAACGTACAAGCATTGTGGCATTTATGTGTTGAGTGTTTCCTGGATTAAACTATTTTATTTCAAAGGTGTCTATTCTTGGTGACTTTCCAACAATCTTTTTATTTGTTATTTGTGATTTAGAGACTGAGTTCTCCACTTTTTCCTTGGTTTTGGTTATACTGACCCATAACCTATGATATGGCATTAATGATCTAGCCAGCCAGTATAGGTACTCGCTATGCTTTCATATCTATTCCTTTTATTTTTATTCACTACAGCTGTACAGTAGATAGCTAGAAACTGTGAGGTACACCAGGAGAGATTAGCTTGCCTCAGAGAGACATGGGGTAAGTATGACTCAGGTTCAAATTTAAGCCATAAATTTATTTTCATTCCTTCAAGCACTAGCATCTTGAGCACGCATACCTTAACCTTCATCTCAAGCATGCATGCCTTGCCTAAAAACTCTTGCTGCTTGCATTAGTCAGTGAAAACAGCAGCTTAACTGCAAGTTGGTTCAGTGCCCAGAAGCAGCAATTACTTTTTAATACTGGATAAGTATTTATAAAATAGTCACAGCAATACAATGTCAGGAAGAATCAAATTATGGTAATTGCAATTACTACATTTGAATGCATATTTCCTCTCCATCATAGCAAAATAAAGGTTTCTCTTTGCTATATCATAACAGTGACATGTGTTTATTTTATGACACATAAATACCTTTCCATCATATATGGATGTGGCAAAGGAGTACAATAAAATATCATAATTGTTTATATGCTGCCAAACTAAGTTTATTGAAAAAATACAGTACTGTAATATGCCATATCTAATCATCTATTTTTTGTCTACCCCCACCATTTCTCTCTTTTTTGGGGGGGGGTTATAATTTATTAACAATCTACTATTTGCATGTCTTGCTGCTGAAAAATAAATGATCAACAGCAAAAAGAGGTAGACCAACCATTATGGCTTGACCAGCCATACCTCCACAGATGACTGTACAGACACCCAGCACTTCAGGTTCATGACATGACAGTGTTGCTTCCACAACACCTGCCCTAGCTGCTCCACCTTTGTCAAGTAGCTGTGCCCTGGTTGCTGGTGTAGTGGTACCCTCTGGGAGGAACAGTAGTGCAGGTGGTGATTTTGTTACCTGTCAAGAGCTGACAGGGCTAGTGGAGGATATAGTGGAGAAGGGCCTTTATGCACATATTGGCAGGGTTGACACTGTCCTGCATCAGATTGCAAAAATGATGGTATGTCCAGCACTGACCCAGGGAACTGCTGCAGGAGACAGTGATGACAGTTCTGAGAGTGAGGACTAGATTCTAGCTGTTCTCAAGCTGGATATGGTTGCACATCCGATGTCCCCTACCTGTCTGCAATTGTGGTATCCCCCAACCTTTTGTTTTCATCATCATCCCTGTCTGTCTTGAATGTCCTGTATGTCTGTGCATGCTTTCTAACTTACCCTACCTACCTGATCCTCTCATTCTTAAGCACCTTTCCCAACATCCCCCCCAAAAAAGAATAAAAACAGGCACCTGTCCCACAAAAAAATTATGCCACATACATAGTTCTCCACTTCACCTGTGTGGCATCTTGACACAATTGAGTTGGCCTAATTGACCATACAACATTATTCTGTTGTTGTCACCCATCACTGGTATGGTGACTCTGCAAAGTCATGAAAGTGTGTGTACAACTGTACATTGATGTTGTGAAGAAGAGAAAAGGTATGGTGCTCTCCCATGACCCTCCTGCAAACTCCTGTATTCTTTCACTTGTGTCATACCCTCTGCTTGACAACCCCATTTTCACCACTGCCATATTCACTCCATTTTCACATGTTTAATCTGATCAAAAAATAGATTCACACAGGTTTACTGTTATTTTGCCAAATTAAACAACGGTGAATTGCTACTAATTCGAAACAAAAATGTGAAATTTATAATGATGAACACAAATAAAGTCGAACTTTTAAGTGGTGAATGTTAGAATATGACATAATTCGAACATTCACCACACTTCCAGGAACAGTATTACTGTGACTTGCACAATAAAAACATGTTTGCAGGGGGACTTGTCCATGTGGGGGGCCCCCCGCTACTTAAATATACAAACTCCAGGATCACACTATAGTGAAGGAAAGGGTACATTTCCCAATCCCCACTATAGTGTGATTTGCATCACAATGTCGAACCTTGCAACAGTGAATGCTGTACTGCATTCGCTGTTGTAAGGTTCAACATTGTGGCATTCATTTTTTCTTTGTGCAAAATGGCACTTTCGCACAAGTGTAAATTAATTGACAAAATGATGGACAGCCATTCACACACAACTTACATGACCAGAAATATCCCATGGAAAAGTCTTCACTTTATGTTCTCAGCATTTATGCTGAAGCTGGCATAATAAAGCAGCGCTGAGTGACACTGAATACTGTTTAACTTTTTATTGCAAAAGCTGTAGATTTCAATGTAATCTACAGTGTGCTGGTTACTTTCATGCAAATATGTTTAAATCTACTGTGCTATGAGAACACAGAGTAAAGGCCAAGCAAAGGCAGTATTGTTGAACAGTTAATTTAGCAGTTATTAGGTTGCTGAATGTAATAACGTTGGAGTCCCTGTGTGGCATGTTGAGATAATTACCCTGTTTGTAGCCCTGATGTTTTTGGTGTGTCATGTGCTCAGTTACAACTCTAGGTAAATTTATTAATTTATGACATTTCATATACCTGTCATGTATTTAACTGCAATCATCTGTATTTCTCTCCATATAAAATATTTCCTTAACATAGTAATCGAATAGTGCATCAAGTCATCATTTACAAAAACAATGTAGCCTCAACAAGGAGACTTTTTAATCAAAGACAATTGGATGGGTAATAGGAAATTCACCCTGGAGATCACTATTGTGGTTTTGCTTGACAGGGGCACAGGAAAATAATTTTCTTGGTGGCGAAAGCCAGGGTACCTTTTTGGCTAGGCTTGTATAGACCCTAGGGCCAATAGCCTAGTATCTACCTATGAACCTAAACCTTATCCTGCCTACGTATTCATGTTTATTTGCACTCACCTACCTCCCTTATTTGTACCTTTAGCAAGTACTTTATTGTACAGAGCATGACAGATTAATGATGATTTCATAAGTAAGACTAACACACCATACAGATGTTTCTACATGTCCAACAAAACATATTGCTCATATGTTCATAGGTAGGTACTAGGCTATCCACCCTGGGGCCTATACAAGCCCAGCCAAAAAGGTACCCTGGCTTTTGCCACCCAAGAAAATTATTTTCCTGTGCCACTGTCGAGCAGAGCCATAGAGGTGACCCCCGGGGTGAATTTCCTATTTCCCATCCAATCATCAAGATTTTTCTTGAAGAGTGCTAATGAGGAGCTTTGTTTGATAAAGATGGATAGTTTATTCCAGAGTATGGGAAGTTGCTATTCCTCTCTGCATCTGTCTCTGTCTCTCTGTGTTCACCCCTTCTTCTTCAGTAAATTGTCACTGTACTTCAATTTTGTTATTTTAAGGCAATGAAATTGTAATGCCTTTGTGGCAGAATGAGCTATTGCTTGCATGTATAGAAAGATTTTTGACTAATTTCAAGCGTTCTAATCCAGACATTAGCTATGTGCTACTGCCTGTTTCTGGTATACTGTTTTATGTGTACCTGTTCACTACATATTGTTATGAGTCACCATTATCCTTCTTGTGCCATAAGCTACTTTGTCCCTACGTCCAACTCACCCTTGTGATGTAGCTTTTCACTTCTGTGTCATTATTCTTCGTGCACTTCTGCATTTGTACAGTGGCTGGCACCAGGCAACAAATGCAGTGAAGGCTACATGGAAGTACACAGCTTATGGCAATAGCTTGTGATTTTATTGCATTCATCCACATTACTCTGTTGCACTTTGCACCACTGTGCTAAGCTATGTTTATTCAGTTAAATGTACTTTCCAACAAGCTGAAGAGTTGGATGTACAGATTATAGTGGTCAATAGGGTAATCATGATGAATACATAAATTCACATTTGCTGAAATGTGGTGGTAAATGTTAACTGTCAGAAGCATTACTTTCCACACTGTGTGCTTAGATAATACTCGGGTAGAAATATTTTTTCTTAGTAAATAATTAAGGCTCATAGATACTTGTTCCACAATATTAACCAGAAACCATATCTTAAAGAATATTGAAGAATGTTATTTGAACATATATTGAACTGATTATTTGATTACTGTTTCACCCTTTGTGTTACTTTGGGCAATGTATAAGTGTATATAGTTTTGTTTGTAGCCAGTTCGTGTATGTTTGTCTGATGTTATTTACTGTTAATGTCTGTATAAAACAATAAAGAGAATTTAAAAAAAAAAAAGTAATATTTTTTCTTGGAATTCTCTAAATGTTTGAATCCAGATGGATGAAAAAAATGTTTCAGGATCTTTTATCAGACTCCTGTGACAGTAAATGCTAGCTGCATGTTTCCTCAACACATCATTATCCTGCTATTGTATTAATGTGTCTGCTACCAATTATGTAGCCTGTCTTATTGGCACACAACAACATAGAGTACTGTTAATTTAAATTCTAACTTCAACATTTCAAGATATTATTATACATGAGCTAACATTTTGCTATCAGCAGCATAATTCAACTTGGCAGTGCTGCATTCAAACAGTGAAAACATAATATCAAATAATTATTGCTTTAGGTTGCACAATGTTTGTACGTCTGTATAACATTTGTCAGCAGGTGACCTTGATTTTAGAATGAAGTTGACTCTAATTAAATTGTCTAATGTATGTCTGTTCCATTAGTGTTTGCACTTGCAACTGTGTTACAAGTTTGGTTAACCCATTCTCACATAATCCATCATTGTTACTCTGCAGTGCACTGTCCTATATATGTCTCATATGTTTGTCTGGGTAATGAACATAGTGCAAGTAGTGTGCAATTATCCCGACAAGAAGTTGGAGGAAGGTTTAATTGATAATCCACTGGTTAACAACAGTGAGTGCTTTCAATTAATACAGTGCTCTCCAGATTGCGTAACTAGATAGTTAAGAGGTTTGATATCAAACATGGGAAACTTGTATTTGTGGAAGAGTATGTGTAACACTTGATGCTATATCCATTATTCCTGAGATAAATACTTTTAACTCTTCATGCAGCTCCCTTATCCAAGTTTTTACCGAACATCCTGTATGAAACTCTGATGAGGTCATCATGACAAAAGTGAACTCTGTACCCTTATGAGTCAGACGTCTCCTGTGGTACTTCCAACCAATACAATGCTCTTTAAATCATGTAACTAGATAGATAGGTTTGATTCCAAACATGGGAAACTTGTGTATATAAAACTTGGTGTTCTATCTACTTCCCCTGAGAAGAATACATTTAACTCTTCACGCAGCTTCCTTATTGAACTTTTTAATGAAACATCCTCTATGAAACACAATGATGAAATCATCCTGACAAAAGTGCACTCTCTAACATTATAAATCAAACTTCCCCTGTGGTGCTTATGACTAATACAGTGCTCTTTGGGTTGTGTAACCTTGATAGGTGAAGAGGTTCAATGCCAACCACTGGAAACTTGTGCATGTAACACTTTGTACTGGATCCATTTCCCCTAAAAAATCCATTTAAATGTATACACAGTACCCATAACCCACTTTTTACTGAAACACACTGATGATGTCATCCTGACAACAGTGCACTCTCTCCCCTTAAGTGTCAATCTTTTCCTGTGGCACCTGCAACTAATCCAGTGTTGTGTAGATTGTGTAACTAGATAGGTAGGTGGTTTGATACTCAGTAAGGGAAATTTGGGTGTGCACATAAAACTTGGTGCTGTATCTACCTACTCTGAAAATAATGCATTTAAATGTGCATAGAGCTCCCTTATAACACTTTTTATTGAAGCACACTAATTAAGTCATCTTGACAAAAGTGTACCCTCTCCCCTTAAGTGTCAGATTTCTGTTCTGGTGCTTGTGACTAATACAGCACTCTGCAGATTGTGTAACACTATAGGTAGGAGGTTTGATGCTCAACATGAAAAATTTGTGTATTTTGTGTGTGTGTGTGTGTGTGTGTGTGTGTGTGTGTGTGTGTGTGTGTATTTGCGCGTGTGTCTGCAACACTTGATGCTGTAGCCACTTCCCTTGAAAAGACCACATTTAAATATGCACACAGCTTCCTTATCCCACACTTTACTGAAACACACTAAAGAGGTCATCCTAACAAAAGTGCACTTTCTCCCCTTAGGTGTGACAGCCTCTCTAACCTGAGCCAGTAATCAAGGAACCTCAATCCTCACCACTGACACCAGTGAGAGACAGTCACTAAAAACAGGAATTAATTCACACGGTATTTTCAGATACAGCTCTCTGCATCAAGCATAATTTCCCACAAGAGCAAACATGGAACACACTCCGGACCTGGGACTGGACTATCTGTCTCTCCAGATCCAAACAAGACTCATTTTGGAGCACTGTGTCCCAGTTCCAAACAGCTGACACATCCACACCTGGGTATTTGATTTTCACACACACACACACACACACCTGGGAAAGGCTGGTACAAATTTACTAGCTGTACCTCTTCTGCCCCGGCTATAAGGTAACCATGGTGCCACCAGTCAACTACTCTCCCAAGGCAAAGTGATGAACTTCAAAACTAAAACTGAACTGAAATAACTAATTGGCATAGATCTTTTATATCAAGTTCCAAAGAAAACAAAACAAGCTGCTGTGGGAATTCCAGCCTCTCAGTATTGGTTATATAAGGACATCACATTTGATCACCTGACTCTGGTACAATACACATTCAGAACTTTGCTAAGATCTGTTGCAGTATTTGAAAATTATAGAACAATTTTAAAATCTTCTACTCTTCCCTTCCAGAATTCTTTGTTTAAACATATATATTTAATCAGTTATAATAACACTGTTGATACATTTTTAATGCAAGCATATGTACAAGTCAGTGTGATAGTCAAATGACACAAAATTATTTACAAAATTCCAGCTAACTATGCTGGCATATGTTACACATGCACTGCCTTATCCTTCCTGGCACAGATGGTAGCATTCCACATCATCACATCTCTCCTTCCCTTTGAAGACTCAAGCTAGTTTTTCAAGTGACCCTGGAAAAACGATGCTTGAGAAAAATGAACCTGTCTGGGAACAAATTAATCTATACTCTTTCTTCAGAGTTCATCTGCATTGGCAATGCTGACCCCACTATGGTGCTGTATTGTCATGTCATACTCCTGCAACCCTAGGCTCCACCTTAATAACTTGGCATTTCGTTGGCTCACTGTATGTTGCCATGTTAAAGGATTGTGGTCTGTAACCACAGTGATTTCCTTCCATACAGATAAGACAGGGGCAGGCCATGCCTGAATAGCTTCCACTTTGGCAGGTTCTGGCCTAATCATAGGTTCATAGGTTCATAGGTTGGTACTAGGCTATTGGCCCTAGGGCCTATACAAGCCTAGCCATAACAATTCCCTGGATATTTCTTCCCACAATATTTACTTCCCTGGACCCCTGTCTAGCAGGGCGACTGACGTGATCCCCGAGTGAATTTCCTCTCTCCCATCCAATCGTCAAGGTTCCTTTTGAAGAGGGACAAGGAGGCACTCTGCTTGACATGTATGGGCAGTCTATTCCAGAGTATGGGGAGTCTCTGGGTCAGGTAACTCTACTACTTCCTACTCTATGTCACAAGTAGGAGACCTCTGCCATATCCACCTGACACTTACTGGGCTTAATGGTCAAACCTGCCCTTTGCAGTCTGCCCAGAATCTCCCTGACATGCTAAAGCTTCATCATGTTAACATGGTACAATTTGTGCCCCTGTCTCCTGCCTAGCAGGTTTACCATGTAATTAACATCACTGACTCCTTACACTTTGAAGGGTCCCACCCAAGCTACCTGCAGCTTTTTGTGTCTGACAGGAATGAGCACCATAACCTGCTGTCCCACAGCATACTCTCGGGCTTGAGCATTCCTGTCATACCATACCTTTTTCTGCTGTTGGGCTCCTGCCATGTTCTCCTGGGCCAAGCCCATGAGCTCCCTAAGCCCTGTCCTGAGGTTTAGAACATAAGCCACAACAGACTCCTTGTGGGATTCACACACACTCACACACACTCATCACAAATCAAATCTAAAGGCCCCCTCACCCTATGCCCATACAGCAACTCAAAAGATGAAAAACCTGTGGATTTCTGAGATACCTCTCTGTATTCAAACAGCAGATGGGGCAAATATTTATCCCACTGTCTCCAAAACTGGTCTGCAAATGCCCATAACATGGTCTTAAGTGTAGTGTTTAACCTTTCCAAAACACCATTAGTCTGTGGTGGTAGGGGGTGGTCTTTAGGTGTTTCACCCCACAATGCTTCCACAGACAAGCCAGCAGGTCTGACATGAAACTGACACCTCTGCCAGTATTTGTCTCTGGAAATCTACCCTGCTGAAAATCTCTAACAAATGCAACCTTCTCTGCCTCAATGGAGGACAGAGCCACCACCTCAGGTATCCAGTTGCATAATCTGCTGCCTCCATGATTTACTTCTTCCCTGTGGAACTTGGGGTACTCAGAGACTGCACAATATCCATAGCTACCCTCTGAAATGGCTCCTCAATCACAGGCAAAAGCATAAACAGAGCTTTGACCTTATCCCCTGCCTTGCCTACCATTTGGCACTGCTCACAGGTCCTGCGGTATCCTCTCACATTCTTTGCAATCCCAGGCCAATAAATGCTCTGCATAATACATCTCTTGGTACACTTTATGTCCATATGACCTGCAAAAGGAATGTCATTGGCTATTGCTAGAAATGCCAGATGTTAGGCTCTGGGCACTACCAACTGTTGTATTACCTCACCCTCTAGCCCTCCCTCAGGGGTCCACTCTCTATACAGTAACTCTTTGTTCCAGTATACAGACTCCACTTTTTGTTGAGCATCAGGTGCCTCCTTAGCTACCTCCTTCAAGTCTCATTAGGTAGGGTCTGAAAGCTGAGCTTGTCTCGACTCCATCTTTGTGACCATTCCCAGTTCCCCTTACACAGGAAGCTTAGTATCTTTTGACATGGGTGCCTCACTGTCAGCCTGGGTACTACCACTCTCCTCTGTCCTTACAGTCACCCTATCCATGGGAACATCAGTACCTTCCAGCAGCTGTGGCTCACTTTAAACATCAGTGCTACAAGGTAGCTCCCTCCCTGAAATAGCTGCATCACCAGCCACAGCTTCAGGTGTGGGCTCTGTCTGGGTCTCCCCCAGGCTACCAGACTGACATGCTTGTCTCCAAGCCAAAGTGCATGTAACTGTATGCACACAAGCTACTGCATTATCAAAATCATTCCTTATCAAGACATCTACAGAAATATCCTCAAACACAGCTACCTGCTTGCTTTCACTCTCCCAGTCAAGGTGAACCCTGGCCAAAGGTATTTGGAATGGGATCCCTCCTAAAGTTCTGATTACAGTGGACTGCCAAACCAAGCACTACTCCTATTTAACCACTGAAAGCTTCTCAATGGTTATGTCAGAGGCTGTGTCTCTCTTAGCAGTAGCCTGTCTTCCATCCACTAAGATAGGATACAAACTCCAGTGATAGTTTGGTACACCTGCTGTCTCCAGACAACTTATTACTGGCATGCTGTTATTCCCACATGCTGGTTCCCTCACCTTTTGTTCCCCACCTTGCTTCAGTGGATATATGTATGCTACATGGCCCCTCTGGTTATATTTAAAACATGTAACCCCTAATCCTGGCTGTGTACCTGAACTAGTGGCTTCCCCTGTTACTGGTAGACTCTGTTAGAGTGATTTAGGCTGCAACCATGCGCACCCTTATAGCCATGTGCAGCAATGGGTATCCCCTTCTTATGCACTGCCACCCTGATTGCTAAGAAGAGATCCCCTTTTCTCCCCAGCTCATCTACAGAGTTACACTCCTGGTCTGCCAATCAGATGCTCGTCCTCAGTCAAAGTATTAAGGGCTTGCTCCCTCAACAAAAGTTCTACCAGTCTTTCAGAAGTGGTGACCTGACACCGACTCACCCATCTATAAAAATAAGTGTTTAACTCAGCAATATAATCACATACATTTTCATCTGCCTTGAGTCTATGCTCACAAAACTTTTTTTTTCTGTAAGCTTCGGGTGTTAACTTATAACAGTTCAATAGACATTCTTCTTCTTCTTCTTTCGGCTGCCCCATTAGGGGTTGCCACAGCAGATCAACTTTCCATTTCTTCCTGTCCACTGCATCTTGCTCTTTCACACCAAACACCTGCATGCCCTCTCTCACCACATCCATAAACCTTATCTTAGGCCTTCCTCTTTTCCTCTTACCTGGCAGCTTCATCCTTAGCATCTTTTTCCCAATATACTCTGCATCCCTCCTCAGCACATGTCCAAACCAACGTGAACTTGCCTCTCTGGCTTTGTCTCCAAACCTTCCAACCTGGGCTGACCCTATAATATACTTATTCCTAATCCTGTCCACCCTCATCACACCCAGTGCAAATCTAAACATCTTCAACTCTGCCACGTCAAGCTCTGACTCCTGCCATTTTGTCAATGTCACTGTCTCCAACCCACATAACATAGCTGGTCACACTACCCTCTTGTAGACCTTCCCTTTCACTCTTAGTGGTACTCGTCTGTCACAAATCACTCCTGACATTTAACCTATTCTAGTTTAAACAATCAGTATCAAACAATTTAGAGACAGCAGTTACAGCTTCACCAGGATGTAAAGGGGTCAGGAATGATACCCAGAGCTCCTGGTCAACATTATACTATTTGCATACTTTTTCAAATATATGAATAAAACTAGCAAAGTCATCCCCCTCTGCAAATTGTGGAAGAAATTTATTGACCTTTTTTGCTTCTTTGGTCTAGTTATTCCTTGTCCCTTACCTCCATGACCTTGACGAAGAGTCAACATCTCCTTCTCATGTGGTCACTGCTTCTCTTTTTCTTCAGCCTCCAGTCACCACAGTCTCTCATTTTCTTTGATCCCCAAATGTTTGGCCTCCAGTTCATGCTGACGCTGCTTCTCCTTTTCTTCAGTCTCTCAACTCTGCAGTTTCTCATCGATCTCCATACGTTGTGGTTCATTCTGCCACTGCTTCTCCTTTTCTTCAGTCTCTCAACTCCGCAGTTTCTCATCGGTTTCCATACGTTGCGGTTCATTCTGATGCTGCTTCTCCTTTTCTTCAGTCTCTCAACTCTGCAGTTTCTCATCGGTCTCCATACGTTGCGGTTCATTCTGACACTGCTTCTCCTTTTCTTCACTCTCTCAACTCCGCAGTTTCTCATCTGTCTCCATACGTTGCGGTTCATTCTGATGCTGCTTCTCCTTTTCTTCAGTCTCTCAACTCCGCAGTTTCTCATCGGTCTCCATACATTGCGGTTCATTCTGACGCTGCTTCTCCTTTTCTTCACTCTCTCAACTCCGCAGTTTCTCAACGGTCTCCATACGTTGCGGTTCATTCTGATGCTGCTTCTCCTTTTCTTCAGCCTCTAAATATCATAATCTCTGTTTGGTCTCCAGTTCAAATCTCTTTAACTGCAGATGGATTTTTAAGTCCTGTAAGGAAAAGGTGAACTGTCCTGTTTCTGAAGACTGCACATCCCCAACATCAGACTGGCTATCCTCCTAGCCACTGGTCCATGCTGCAGCTGCATTTAAAGCTGAAATCATTTCTTCTTTAGTCCAGTTAGCATGCACCAGTCCTTTGGCTTTGCACATCTTGGCCAATGGGTTCTTTGTCAGTTTACCATAGTCCTTTGCTGGTCTGATGAAGTTTAACATATGGTTTAAACGAAAGTGCTAACCTGATTTTTTATTTTCAGCAAATAAAGGATTTTATGTGACAATTCAACCTTCTGGGTTTGTTCCTTAACTTAGTTTGCTGCCAGTGGAGTCTGTGAACTGCTTTTGTTTCAGTTCTGAGTTTACATTGTGTTCTTTGTGTTTCTGGAGAATAGCATCAGTACAGCTGAGAACTTGCTATCCTGGGTATTTACTAATATATCCAAAGAAACCATAATCCTTGGGGACCACAACACAGACTGGGCCCAAAGTGTATATGATTCCCCCCACTACCAGTATTAACCTGTATAGTTTCTCCCAGCTTATCAGTACACCAATCACTAGACTGGATTCTCTCAAATAAACCTAGTAATATCTATAATTATGGCATACCAACAGCCTAAGTGATCATCTGCCCAATTGTGCCAGCAAGCTTGTATGCAATCCAGTGAAACATCATGCATACAAGGATCTTAGGTTCATAGGTTCATAGGTTCATACTAGGCTATCTGCCCAAGGGCATTTATAAGCCTAGCCCATAGTTATTTGGCTTTCGCCACCCCTTTAGTTTGAATAAAACTATGCCTATTATTTTGCTGTGCCTCTGTCAAGCAGTGACACTGAAGTAATCCCTGGGGTATATCTGCGATCCCCCATCCATTGGTCAAGATTCCTCTTGAACAAGGCCAGCGAGGTGCTCTGCCTCACATGTACCGGGATTTTGTTCCACAGCATAGGGAGTCTCTGGGTGATGAATCTGTCCCTCCAGCATGTTCTATTAATAACCGTGTCAAGGTTTAAGTCTCCGCCCTTGTGGTTCTGAGGGATCTAGATTTTTGAGGTGAAGCATATTCATCAAATCAGGGTTTGACATGGCCTTATATGTCAGGCACAGGTCACCTCTGAGCAAGCGGTATGAGACTGAATAGAGCTGGAGTTCTTTCAGTCGGGCAGCATAAGACATATTTTTGAGACCCTTTATCCTTTTGGTGAGGAACTTTTGGGGCCTTTCCAGCTGCTGCAGGTGTCTGGTCAGATACATTCCGAATGGGGCATTGTACTCAATCATAGGTCTAATGAGTGATGAGTACAGCGGGGCGATGACCTCCCTTGATCTAGATGTGAATCCCTTCATGATCAGGTGGGCAATGTAGAAGGTTTTCCTAACTACTTTAGCAACATGAGTGTCAAAGCGAAGGCTACTGTCAACCTGGGTCCCCAGATCCCTGATGACTTCTTCTGTGCTCAGTGGATTGCCACCTATATGGTAGCTAGGCGTAACCTTGTTTTTCCCGAAGGGTATGACTATGCATTTCTTGGCATTTAACTTTAGGCCATGGCTCTGGCATCAGTTATCCGTTTCTGTGAGGCCCTTCTGAAGGATATCTGTGTCAGATGTGTTTTCGACTATGGCGCCCAGTTTGCAGTCATCTGCAAACTTTGTCAGCCATAACCCTCCTGTGTTTGCTTGTACTTCAGAAAAGTAGATGCTGAACAAGAGTGGACCCAGGACTGAGCCCTGTGGGACACCACTTGTGACAGGCTTTGAGTCTGACATGGCTCCAGCAACTCTGACCCTGTGGGTTCTGTCACTTAGCCAGTTTGCAACCCCTCTTGTGATGTATGGGTTTACATTCAAGCTGATGAGTTTTTTGATGATACCTGAGTGGGGTATTGTGTCAAGGCCTTTGCCAGGTCAAGGTAGGCTGTATGAACTGCCTTTCCCTCATCAATGGGCTTGGTGACTGTCTCGAAAAAGTCAACCAAGTTTAAAAGGCATGATCTGCCTTTGACAAAGCCAAACTGGGTTGGATCCAAAGTCTGCAAGTTCCTATGTCTTTATTTATGAGTTCCATTATGATCCTCTCCATGGCTTTGCAGATAAGGCTTGTCAAGCTAATGGGACGGTAATTTCCAGGGTCGGTGGAGGCACCGCCCTTGTGAAGTGGGACCACAGTCACCGTGCGCCACTCCTTGGGTACGTATCCTGAGGTGAGGCTAAGATTAAACAGCTGTCCTAACTGCGGGTTTAATTCCTCATTGAGTTCATGGAGCACACAGCCGGGGACACCATCCAGTCCCATGGATGCTGTGTTTGTTGCTTTGGAGAGAGCAGTTCTCACCTGTGCGTTGGAGATGTTTGGGGGGCTACAATCCTCTGGTATAGATATCTCTCCTTTTGGGGGGGGGAGAAGTTTGCACTGAACCTGTCAGCCAGTATGTTGGCAATGTGTGTAGGTTCAGTAATCTTCACATCATTTTGAACTAATTCTGAGCATATCTGGGAGTTTCCTCCTAGGTTTCTAACATAGCTAAAGAAGGCCTTATGATTGTCTTTTGAATCCTTGGCGATTTTTCTCTCAAAATTTGCCTTGGATGATTTTATGAGAGCTCTTAGTTTTTTACTTATAATGATCAAAGGTGTCTTACCTATCAAGGATTTTGCTCTATCTTGTAGTAGCTTCCTCCTTTTGTTGTAGAGCTTGTTTATGGCTGGGGTCCACCAGACTGGACGCTTGCCTTTGGTACAAAGAGTCTTAGTTTTGTTTGGGATTGCCTGATCCATGCAGTCCTGTAGGTGCTGGTAGAAGGCATTTGTAAGTGATTCAGCGGTTTGAGTAATGTTTACCACTGGCTCAGGGGCCTTAAAGGAAACCACACTAGTTTTAGAAGTGTGAAGTGGGCCTTTGAGAAGTTTTCCACTGTGGTTTTTTTTGTTCCAGGTGGGGGTGGGATGAGGACCTCCAGCGAGATTAGTTTATGATCTGATCTCACCAGTGAGGGGTATACTTCGGTGTTGAACATTGTGATCCCATGTTCGTGATGATGAGATCAAGTATGTTTTCTCCTCTTGTGGGGATGGTGACTAGTTGTTCCATGGCATTTGAGTTTATGAACTCCAGGAACCTTTGGGCTAGAGTGTTTGGGCTTGAGTAGTGTTCCCAGTCTATATTAGGGTAGTTGAAGTCACCTAGTATGATGGTGTTTGGAGATACATTTATCCCCTCCATTGTTTTCAGGAAGGCCATGTGAGGTTCCTGAGTTTGAGAGGGTGGCCTGTAACATGCTACAAATTGCAGAGCAGTCTTGCCTATGGTTAATTGCACCTGGATGGTCTCCGATGCATCGTGCGTTGCCACCAACCTTGAGGTGTGGGTGTCCTTTATGAATATGGACACCCCTCCTTTCTTGGTGTTGTCCGGATTTGGGGCCGGAACGCATGATATGAGGCGAAACCTGCTAGTGCTGGGGTGCTCTCAGGAGCCTTGAACCAGGTTTCTGTCACAGCACAGACATCGATGTTCTCCATACTGAGAAGGGCCTCGGTGTGTGCATCTTGAGATTGAGACTTCTGGCATTGAGCAGCATTACCCTTAGTTTTTTACTTTTTGTGTTCTAGGGTGGTAGGTTTAGAATTTGAGCCTTGCCTAAAAAGGCACTATGGGGTGGCAAGAGCCTTTGCCAATATCCGGAAGCCTAGGGTGACAGGTGCAAGCCGTCCCTTGCGAAGCAGTGTGGCTTGTCCAGCATGTCATCCCAGGCAGACAGACATTGGATCCCCTTTGAATGACACCAGAATTTAAGCCAATTATTAAAGCTGATCATCTTATCACTGTATTGTGGCATCATTCTAGGTGAAGGTAGGATACTGCTCAAGGTCAGGGTCATACCTGCCTGGGCTACATAATCAGAGAGCTCCTCAATGTCTCTTTTCATGTAGTCCAAGGAGAGTGCGTCTCAGGTCGTTGACACCAGCGTGGACAATGACTGAGTCGTACTTGTACCTGCTGTTGAGAGACCTGAGTGCTTGTGTTATGTGGCGCATTCTAGCGCCCGACAGGCAGCTTACTGTGACCTTCTCCTTACTCAGTCTGGTGTCGGACGTCAGTGTGTCTGACTATGGAGTCACCTATGACAAGTATGTTTGGTGTTGTATTTGGCCTTAAGGGCAGTGACTGCTTTGCACACTGATTTTGTTGTTTATGTGTTGTTTGTGTGGTGTATTGAGTTTGCAGTTGCTTGGGTGTCTGCTTTGGAGGCCTCTGCTGTTTAGGTAAATTTTTACTCAGAGCCTCCGAGTATGTCTTAGTGTGTTTATGTGTTTGATTCAGTGGTGTGGTTGAGTTATGTGAGACTGGTATTGTGGTGTGTGTAGTTGCCTTCTTCTCCTGCCTGGTCTTGCCAGTCCTGAGTTGAGAGAGCTCAGCCTCCAGTCTGGCTAAATAGCTGCATCTCTCACAAGTGTTAGTGTTACATGGGAGGAGGAGATGGTTGTCCGTGTACATGAGGCAATTGTAACATTGTCTCAGAATTCCCAGATTCACCAAATGGGCAGGAGAGGACGCCAGCATCTGACCCTTCGACATGCTTGAAAGAAATATGAGTTGGTATGAGTCAGAAAAGTAGTGGGCTTAGCAGGGAAGTGGGCACTCCTGGGGGAGTTTGCTAGTGAGAGATTTGTATAATATAGGAGTGCTTGACCTGCAAAGAGAATGCTTATAAGACAAGGGATATGCTTATAAGACAAGTGCTGAGCTTTTTGAGAAGAAAAAGCTATTTGGAACAAGTGCTGCACTTTTTAGTGTAGGTGTAAACTGTTTAGGTTCCTAACAGAGCAGTTCTAAGGGAAAAATTGAAGAACAGACTTTCTGGAGCCAGAAAGAGTTTAACCTTGTTTAACCGGCGCTGCCCGATGCTGCTCTAGTGGCAACTCCACGCTAAATCGCGCTAAAGCACGTTAAAGCGTGCTTGATAGCAGGGGCTGGAAAGAAGCAGGAATAGACCCAAAAGGGAAAATAAAACTAGTTTTAAGTCAGTAACCACCTCTACGGGGGGCAGGGAAGCTGCTCAATGTTAGTCACTGCCACTGATGAACACAGAGACCCTCCTTCAGCCCAAGCAAAAATGGCCTCACAGAAACTTTCAAACAGTTCAGGAACAGCAAGCCTGTAACTGAACTTTTTTAACTCTCAGAAAAGTGGGAAAAAGCAAGATTTTTTTTTGTTTTGTTTTTACAGAGATAGCAGAGGTTCACAAGTAATATCAAGTTATAACAGTGCAGTAAATGACCCCACACAAGAGTGCTAGGTCAAGGACAGAAAATATGCAAGTTTTAAGAAAAACGATTTAAAATTAAGTGCAAACAGGAAATTCAGCAAACAGCTTTTGGTTGTGCTCTAAATACAGCTACTAATACAGAAATCAAGTTTAACAAGCCAGAAAATGCTCAAGCTAGGCAGCTATGCAGAAAAACTTAGCAAATAAACAGAGAAAAAATACTTAAAATCTCAAAAGTGGCTCCCTTCTTCTCTCAGCGTTTTTTCCTCTTGGAGGGTGCTTCACCAACAGCCAACAAGCCTGAAAAAATGCTCAAACCACGAGGCAACTAGGTTTTAAGAGAGGAAGATGAAGGAGTTATGGAAATGACCCCTAGTGGCCAATAGAACTACAGTTTCAAGTCAGTAACCACCTCTACGGGGGGCAGGGAAGCTGCTCAATGTTAGTCACTGCCACTGATGAACAGGGAGACCCTCCTTCAGCCCAAGCAAAAATGGTCTCACAGAAACTTTCAAACAGTTCAGGAACAGCAAGCCTGTAACTGAACTTTTTTAACTCTCAGAAATGTGGGTAAAAAAGCAAGATTTTTTTTTGTTTTGTTTTTACAGAGATAGCAGAGGTTCACAAGTAATATCAAGTTATAACAGTGCAGTAAATGACCCCACACAAGAGTGCTAGGTCAAGGACAGAAAATATGCAAGTTTTAAGAAAAAAACGATTTAAAATTAAGTGCAAACAGGAAATTCAGCAAACAGCTTTTGGTTGTGCTCTAAATACAGCTACTAATACAGAAATCAAGTTTAACAAGCCAGAAAATGCTCAAGCTAGGCAGCTATGCAGAAAAACTTAGCAAATAAACAGAGAACAAATACTTAAAATCTCAAAAGTGGCTCCCTTCTTCTCTCAGTGTTTTCCTCTTGGAGGGTGCTTCACCAACAGCCAACAAGCCTGAAAAGATGCTCAAACCACGAGGCAACTAGGTTTTAAGAGAGGAAGATGAAGGAGTTATGGAAATGACCCCTAGTGGCCAATAAAACTACAGTTTCAAGTCAGTAACCACCTCTACGGGGCAGGAAGCTGCTCAATGTTAGTCACTGCCACTGATGAACAGAGACCCTCCTTCAGCCCAAGCAAAATGGCCTCACAGAAACTTTCAAACAGTTCAGGAACAGCAAGCCTGTAACTCAACTTTTAACTCTCAGAAAAGTGGGAAAAAGCAAGATTTTTTTTTGTTTTGTTTTTACAGAGATAGCAGAGGTTCACAAGTAATATCAAGTTATAACAGTGCAGTAAATGACCCCACACAAGAGTGCTAGGTCAAGGACAGAAAATATGCAAGTTTTAAGAAAAAAACGATTTAAAATTAAGTGCAAACAGGAAATTCAGCAAACAGCTTTTGGTTGTGCTCTAAATACAGCTACTAATACAGAAATCAAGTTTAACAAGCCAGAAAATGCTCAAGCTAGGCAGCTATGCAGAAAAACTTAGCAAATAAACAGAGAAAAAATACTTAAAATCTCAAAAGTGGCTCCCTTCTTCTCTCAGCATTTTTACCTCTTGGAGGGTGCTTCACCAACAGCCAACAAGCCTGAAAAGACGCTCAAACCACGAGGCAACTAGGTTTTAAGAGAGGAAGATGAAGGAGTTATGGAAATGAGCCCTAGTGGCCAATAAAACTACAGTTTCAAGTCAGTAACGACCCCTATGGGGGCGGGGAAGCTGCCCAATGTTAGTCACTGCCACTGATGAACAGAGACCCTCCCTCAGCCCAAGCAAAATGGCCTCACAGAAACTTTCAAACAGTTCAGGAACAGCAAGCCTGTAACTGAACTTTTAACTCTCAGAAAAGTGGGAAAAAGCAAGATTTTTTTTTTTTTTTTTTTACAGAGATAGCAGAGGTTCACAAGTAATATCAAGTTATAACAGTGCAGTAAATGACCCCACACAAGAGTGATAGGTCAAGGACAGAAAATATGCAAGTTTTAAGAAAAACGATTTAAAATTAAGTGCAAACAGGAAATTCAGCAAACAGCTTTTGGTTGTGCTCTAAATACAGCTACTAATACAGAAATCAAGTTTAACAAGCCAGAAAATGCTCAAGCTAGTCAGCTATGCAGAAAAACTTAGCAAATAAACAGAGAAAAATACTTAAAAATCACTCCTGACATTTAACCTATTCTAGTTTAAACAATCAGTATCAAACAATTTAGAGACAGCAGTTACAGCTTCACCAGGATGTAAAGGGGTCAGGAATGATACCCAGAGTTCCTGGTCAACATTATACTATTTGCATACTTTTTAAAATATATGAATAAAACTATCAAAGTCATCCCCCTCTGCAAATTGTGGAAGAAATTTACTGACCTTTTTTGCTTCTGTGGTCTAGTTATTCCTTGTCCCTTACCTCCATGACCTTGACGAAGAGTCAACATCTCCTTCTCATGTGGTCACTGCTTCTCTTTTTCTTCAGCCTCCAGTCACCGCAGTCTCTCATTTTCTTTGATCCCCAAATGTTTGGCCTCCAGTTCATGCTGACGCTGCTTCTCTTTTTCTTCAGTCTCTCAACTCCACAGTTTCTCATCGGTCTCCATACGTTGCGGTTCATTCTGACGCTGCTTCTCCTTTTCTTCACTCTCTCAACTCCGCAGTTTCTCATCGGTCTCCATACGTTGCGGTTCATTCTGACGCTGCTTCTCCTTTTCTTCAGTCTCTCAACTCCGCAGTTTCTCATCAGTCTCCATACATTGCAGTTCATTCTGACGCTGCTTCTCCTTTTCTTCAGTCTCTCAACTCCGCAGTTTCTCATCGGTTTCCATACGTTGCAGTTCATTCTGACGCTGCTTCTCCTTTTCTTCAGTCTCTCAACTCTGCAGTTTCTCATCGGTCTCAATACGTTGTGGTTCATTCTGACGCTGCTTCTCCTTTTCTTCAGTCTCTCAACTCTGCAGTTTCTCATCGGTTTCCATACGTTGCAGTTCATTCTGACGCTGCTTCTCCTTTTCTTCAGTCTCTTAACTCCACAGTTTCTCATCGGTCTCCATACGTTGCGGTTCATTCTGACGCTGCTTCTCCTTTTCTTCAGCCTCTAAATATCATAATCTCTGTTTGGTCTCCAGTTCAAATCTCTTTATCTGCAGATGGATTTTTAAGTCCTGTAAGGAAAAGGTGAACTGTCCTGTTTCTGAAGACTGCACATCCCCAACATCAGACTGGTTATCCTCCTAGCTACTGGTCCATACTGCAGCTGCATTTAAAGCTGAAATCATTTCTTCTTTAGTCCAGTTAGCATGCACCAGTCCTTTGGCTTTGCACATCTTGGCCAATGGGTTCTTTGTCAGTTTACCATAGTCCTCTGCTGGTCTGATGAAGTTTAACGTATGGTTTAAACGAAAGTGCTAACCTGATTTTTTATTTTCAGCAAATAAAGGATTTTATGTGACAATTCAACCTTCTGGGTTTGTTCCTTAACTTAGTTTGCTGCCAGTGGAGTCTGTGAACTGCTTTTGTTTCAATTCTGAGTTTACATTGTGTTCTTTGTGTTTCTGGAGAATAGCATCAGTACAGCTGAGAACTTGCTATCCTGGGTATTTACTAATATATCCAAAGAAACCATAATCCTTGGGGACCACAACACAGACTGGGCCCAAACTGTATATGATTCCCCCCACTACCAGTATTAACCTGTATAGTTTCTCCCAGCTTATCAGTACACCAATCTCTAGACTGGATTCTCTCAAATAAACCTAGTAACATCTATAATTATGGCATACCAACAGCCTAAGTGATCATCTGCCCAATTGTGCCAGCAAGCTTGTATACAATCCAGTGAAACATCATGCATACAAGGATCTGCATAACCTATCCAATTTTAATGTAGAAAATTCCATCTCCACTCTCAAGCAATTCAGTTGGAATATGTTAAAAATCTTCCTTTATATGAAGCCACCCTCAAATTAAACAAAACCATTATCAATATACTAAATGAACATGGTCCAAGCAGGAGAAAAAGAGTTAAACTTAATCCAGCAACATGGCTATCTAAAAAGAATAGGCAACTAATGGTGCTCAGAGACACAGTTTGGAAAGCAGGGCACACCAATAAATCCCAGAAAAAACTTCTACATCACAGACAGATAAGAAATAAAACCAAATACAGTATAAGGCATGACAAAAAAAAAAAAATTCCACCACTTTAACTTACAGCAGGCACACCAAAATAGGATCATAGGAGGTTACTAGGCTAACGGCTCTGGGGCCCTTACAAGCCTAGCCAAGAGTTTTTCCCTAAAAGTAAACCTCAGTCAACACCTGTCACCCCTGTCAATGAGGGACACAGGTGGAACCCCTGGGACACATTTGTAGTTTCCCATCCACTTATCAAGGTTGCACTTGAAGAGGGTCAATGAGGTACTCTGTTTGACATGTATGGGATGTCTATTCTAGAGAGGTGGCAGCCTCTGGGAGACAAACCTGTCTCTCCAGCAGGTTTTGTTGATGTCACATATTAGATTTCGGCCTTTCGAGCTGGTAATGTGCGAGAAGTTAGACTTATGGATATGGAGCATCTCTAGTACGGCAGAGTCTGAGATTACATTGTAGGTGAGACACAGATCACCCCTGAGCAATTGGTACAATACTGAGTAGGGTGATAGTGATCTGAACCTGTCTGCATAGGACAGGTGTTGGAGTCCATGGATTCTCTTTGTGAGGTTTTTCTGTGGTCTTTCCAGTTGGTGCAGATGTTAGGAGGTACATACCAAATGGGATGTTATACTCAATTACTGGCCTAATGTAGGAGGAGGAGTACAGAGAGGTAATAACCTCCTTTTTTTCTGGAAGAAATCCCTTTACTTCTGAGATAAACCAAGTAAAAGGCTTTTCTGACTACTGCTGCTACATTATGGCCGAATGTGAGATTGTTGTCAACCTGAGTACCTAGGTCTCTCACCACAGGTTGTGTGCTTAGGGGGTTGCCGTTGATCTGGCAATCAGTAGGGGCCATGTTTTTGCCAAATGGTATGATAACACTTTTTTTTGCATTTAACTTGAGGCCATGACTTTGGCACCAGTCATTCTTTGCTGTGAGACCCACTTGCAGTATGTAAACATCATCTGGGGAGTCAATGACAGCACCCAACTTACATTTGTCTGCAAACTTGGACAGCCACAGGCCTTTCGTCTTTGCCTGGACCTCTGAGAAGTAGATGCCAAACAGTAGGGGTACCAGGACAGATCCCTGGGGAACACCACTAGTAACAGGTCTGCTGTTGGAGGTGGAGGACCTATTTTGACCTTGTAGGTCCTATTGTTGAGCCAGTTGACCATCCATCTGATGAGATAGGGATTTATGCCAAGTTGTCTTAGCGTTTCGATGATGCCTGAGTAGGGGATTGTGTCAAAGGCCTTGGCCAATTCAAGGTAAGCTGTATGTACTGAATTTCCCTTATTCAGGGCCTTGGTGACAGTCTCAAAGAAGTCACCCAGGTTCAGCAGGCAAGTTTTGCCCTTGACGAATCCGAACTGGGTGGGTTCAAGTACTTGGAGATCGCCTATGTCCTTGTTTATGAGATCCATAATAATACGCTCCATGGCTTTACAGATCAGACTTTTCAAGCTAATGGGGTGATAGTTTCCAGGGTCAGTAGTAGCAACACCTTTGTGCAAAGGGATGACAATGACAGTTCTCTACTCTGCTGGAATGAAGCCTGTACTTAGGCTGTTGTTGAATATGGTGCTCAATGGTGAAGCTAGTTCTTGCTAGAGAAGGTGCAGAATACAGCCTGGGATACTATCAGGTCCCATGAAAGCTATGTTTTCTGCCTTGGATAGGGCCTTTAACACTTGATCTATAGAGATCTGAGGTGTGGGACAAGTATTGAGGATGTTAAATGGGACTTGGGGGGACTGGGGGGTGAAGTTTGCACTAAACCTATCTGCTAGCAGGTTGGCTAAGTCAACAGGATCAGTGTAGGTGATACCGTTAAGTACTGATTCTGAACAAACCTGGGCTTTGCCATGGAGGTTCCTGATGTAATTGAAGAAGGCTTTGTGGTGTCCCTTTGTTTCAGAGGTGAGTTTCAATTCATAACTGGCTTTGGAGGTTTTTACTAGTGAATTAAATTTCCTTGTTGAGGCTATGGAAGGAATTTTTTTTCCAATTTGGAATTCATTCCTTTTTGCCCTTGGACAGCAGTTTCTTCTTTTTGTTGTAAAGCCTGTTGCTAGAAGATATTCACCAGACAGGTTGGTGTTTCCTTGAGGAGCAGGTTTTAGTTCTGAGTATGGCTGAGTCCATGCAGTTGTAAAGGTGCTTGTATACTGCACTGGCATACTGTTCAGCATAGTTGTCTGCATCCTCTGAGGGGGCGGTGGTGTGAAGCTACAGATAACCTCCCTCAGGAGGTTGTAGTCAGCTTTTGAGAAGTTTTTTAGCCTGGTTACAGCTTGGGGGATGAGCTAGAAACTTTGAATGAGACAGACATGATCTGATCTCGCCAGAGAAGAACATACAATATGAGTGGTGCAGCAGTCACCCATGTTGGTGAGAACCAAGTCCAGAATGTTGTCTCCCCTTGTGGAGGATGAGATAAGCTGGTCTAGTGTGTTAGAAATGATGAAGTCAAGGAATCGTTGGGTGAGTGCATTAGTGCAAGAATAGTTCACCCAGTCTATAGTGGGATCGCTGAAGTCACCAAGGATCAGGGTGTTAGGGAGTACCTTGTCAAGTAGATCCAGGTAGGAGGAGTGGGTGTCCTCGGTCATGGAGGTGGGTCTATAGTTGGCTATAACTTGGATGGGTGTCTTGCCAGCTGTTAGTTGCACCTGGAGTAGTTTCAGTGCATCACATTGCAAACCAGTCTGGAGGTGTGCCTGTCCTTAAAAAAGATAGAGATTCCATCACCTTTAGTCTTCCTGACCTGATTTTGAGGTCAGAATGTGTAGAATGAGGTGTAGCCTCTTAAGGCAGGGGTGCTTCTGCAGCCCTGAACCAAGTTTCCATGACTGCACAGATGTTAACATCTTCCCACGTGAGGAGAGCATCCAGTGAGTGCATCCTAAAAAATTCTTGTCATCGGTCCAAAATCTACTCAATCCAGATAAAGTCAACAATCCACTCTCTCCCCAGAAGACACTTCATCAAAAGTCATTAATAACTTTAATAAATACTTCCATAAAACTGTAGCCTCACTTATCAAAGACAACCCCACAATCCAACAACCCCCCACCAACAAAATCTTATGGAAGCTCACTCAAACCTGTCCCTACCTCGACCAGAAGAAAATAGGTTCAATGTTACAAGATCAAAGCTTTACTTAATTGAATAAATAAAGCTCAGACTTGTAATATCGAAACTGTAAATTGTCAAACGGCCGATTTAACCCAGGGAAGCACTTCCCTTGGCCGTTCTGTGGAGTATGCCCATTTCTCCAATTTGGAGCGATCTCGGCATTGATATATTTAGGTAGGGGGTGTGGGGAGCACAGCCCCCCACATCAAGGGGTGTGGGGGCCAAAGCCCCCCCATTTGATTTTGGATGCAAAGTTTTTTTTTGATTCAGCCAAGGGAAATGTTTCCCTTGGTTGAATTGGCCGTTCGACAATTTAACCTGTTGATATTACAAGATCGAGCTTTAGTTATTCGATGAACTAAAGCTTTGATATTGTAATATAAATGCAGAAAATATATCCTAAAACTAAAAACTACAAGCTGTGCTGCATACAGCCTTTCTCCTGAATTTCTAAAAATTGCAGCTGAAGCTCTGTCCTATCTATACAAATAAACAGATTCAGTCTAGCATCTCATGTCCCAGCCACTGTCTTCACAAAGGAGGACCTCCTACTGAATACTCCAACGTCAGACCAATTGCCATCCTGTCACCATTGTCTAAAATATTAAAAAAGTGTATCCATTCCAATTTACTGCAATACCTAACCATCAACAATCTTCTTTCCCCCACACAACATGGTTTTCATCCTATCCATAGTACCACTACTGCTTCACTTCACTTTGCTGATACCATTAATAAAAACAGAAATACCAGAAACTTAGTATCCCCTTAATCCTAGACCAGTCCAAAGCATTTGACACCATCTCACACCATAAACTAGTACTAAAACTCTCCTCCTTAGGTGTGTGTCCCTCCTCCCACTCCTGGTTTAACAGCTACCTAAGAGATAGATTCCAAGCAGTCAAATGGCAACAAGAATACTCATCATTTCTACCCATTACTGTAGGGGTGCCACAAGGTTCCATACGTGGACCCCTCCTATTTAGCATATTTATAAATGATCTACACACTGCTTCCAAGCATGCCACTCTTGTGCAATATGTGCATGACTCTTAGTCATCTGCACAGCTTCTATCCTACAGAAACTTCAAAAAAACTGCTCAAGATTCCTTTACATCTACAGAATCTTGGCTAGACAACTCACAACTCCTACTTAACCCCAACAAATGAAACTACTACTTTTTACCCCTAAAACATTCTCCCAAAGCAAAACCCTTGTCAAAATCACTTTATTAAATAATATACTGATTGAACAGGTCCCTAACACCAAACTCTTAGGAGTCACCATTGATGACAATTTGAAATTTGACCTACACTTCCAAAGTGTTATTTAAAAAAAAACACCAAAAGCTCAGCCTCTTATATAGAACAAAACCTCACCTAACAGAAAGAACCAGAGAAACCATAGCAAAAGCCTACCTCCAACCTACCCTAATGTATGCCTCCCCACTCTTTACTAACCTATAAATGGATGTGTTAACCTGGTGAAGGCCAAGGGCAGGTGCTCATCTTCTTTTCAGAGCTCCATTCTAGACCAACCCAGCAACATTTTCTAAACTGCAAATGCCTGAGCTGTGTTTCGTCAACTTTGCACTTTCTGGTACCAATCAGTTGTAGCTATGTATGTGCCTGCCTGTCCATGTGACATATTTTCTTTCTTAAGAATAAGAATTAACCAGAGTAGATGCCCCATATACATCTGCCACCTCATTTCTTACCCATTCCTGGCCCTTATATTTATAAATCTTGCCATGCACTTTCTATAAATTATCCTAGTCCGAGGATGCAATGCTACTTCAATAACTGCCCCAGTTAGTTTATTATCAATGCCATGAGTCACTTTAAAATCCTTTGTTGTCTCCTGCCTGCATAGCCAGCATCTGCAACCTGTCTCATTGTACAAGAGAAAGTGAGTCATCAGCAATTCTGTTTATACCATGTACTCTGAAGCTGATATTGTTCTGCATACAAACTAAAATGAACTCCCCTCATCAAGCACCCCATATTGCCACTCCCCCATATAGTCATTCACTAGACTCACATCTCCAGTGTTATTAGTTATAAACAAGATCAATTTGTCCTTTAAGTGACATGATCAAATGTGTACTACACTACCAACAGACTATTTCTCTGTGGAACACCTTCCTTGCAGGTATCCTTCAAAGCAAATGCCCCTGGATGCATCAGTGAACAGCTGACTCTCCTAAATGATTTAGCTGGCCACTTTCTGCTGGCATAGTAGTTCTCCATGGAATTGTGTGAGAAATTCCAACCACACCCTTAAGTCTTCCTACATTTCCTTAGCACTATGTTGTGGCTTAGAGTAACCCCTACCTTTCACTGCTAGGTGAGAGGACACCCTGAAAATAGACATTTCCAGATGCATTAAGTTTAAGAGGGTTTCTATATAGCAAAGTGTGAGGTTTCAGTCTATCAAACTGTATATACCTAAACACTAAAACATTTAATAAGAGCAAATCAGTCAGGTAATAAACACAGAACCAAGAAGTGGAGGAACTCTGATGAACAAATATGGCTAATTTCCAATAAAAAGTCTAAATGTGAAGAATTGGTGAATCAAGAAATAAACTACTGTTCAAAAGTAGTAAAGTATTTATATGAGAACAGCAAATATACACATGGCAGTTCTGTGACAGAAACATCTAATTTAATGCTACATCTTTAGAAAAAAATTTATGTACTCACCATAACATTTCATCTGTGTTGTCAACTTTCATTTTTCCTAACATGTGGGTTTGGTTCTGATTCCTTGGAACCAACTCGGCCATTTCTACAGCTTGTGGAGACCAAAAACTCTCAAGCCTAGTCATTACCCACAATGCATCACTCAGATTACCTCAGATTGAGTTTGCTGATAGAAAATCAGAATAGAAAGAAAAAGTATTACAGGTAGACCATATCTGGAACTAGAACTACACCAACAAATGGCAATAATCATTGTCAAGGCACATTTTTTCAAACACAATACACCTTGGCATGGGGATTGCAGGTGGAGAGTTGAGGAAAAATGAAAATTGACAACGCAGATGGAACGTTATGGGGAGTACATAACTTCTTTATCTGATATTGTCGATTTTCATTTTCTCCTCACATGTGTGACAGAGTCCCCAGCTACCTACAGACCAGGGTGGTCTTAAGGAAGGTTATTCTTAAGTATCATTGAGCCAAATTATGCCCTTCCCTGAGAGACCAAATCCAATTAGTAATGTGTAATAAAGGTATGGGGAGATGCCCAAGTAGCTGCTGCACAAATGTCATCCATGGATACTCCTAGACTGAAAAACAGAGAAGTTGCTACAGCCCTAGCTGAATGAGCTTTCAATGGTTTTGGTAAAGTGACACCAAACAAATGAAGGAAATACAATCAGTGAGCCATTTAGCCAACGTCACCTTGTTCGCTTGCTTCCCTAACTTGGTATATGAAAAGGACATAAATAAGTGTTCAGCTTTTCTGAAATCCTTTGTCCTTTGAAGATAGAACCTTAATTATCTGTGAACATCCAACAGATGCAAGGCATATTCCCTCTTGTCCAAATTTTCAGGAAAGAATACTGGAAGATTAATGCACTGATTAAGGTTGGACTCAGAAGCTACTTTCAGAAGAAAGGATGGATTGGTACGAAGTGAGACTCTGCATTTGTGGAAAACCAGGTATGGTGGTTTAGATGAAAGGGCTTGGATTTCTGAAATTCTTCTAGCAGAAGTAACTGCTACCAAGAAAATAATTTTCCAAAACAAAAACTTTAAATCACAAAGACTAGGAGGTTTGTTGGGGGGGGGGTTGATTGCTTGTAACATCAGATTAAGGTCCCAAGGAGGGGAAGGAGCCTTGTATGGAGGTTTTAAGAGAAAGGTACCCTTTAAAAAGACTTTACAAAGTTTGTGAGATGGCACTGAAGATCCTTGTAAGCCAATGTGAAAATTGGAGATAGCCACTAATTGGACTTTAATTGTGGAGGCTGAAGCTCCATCACTGAAATGTGAGCCTAAAACTTGAAGAATCTCATGGATTGGAGCTGAAAAGGGGTCAACCTTATTTTGGAGAGCTCAGTGTATAAACTGTTTCCACTTACTATTGTAGAGCTTCTGTGTTGAAGGTTTATGAGAAGATAAAAAAATGTGTCAGACTGGGGAAGAGAGCATAGGAAGTCTGGCTGCTAGTGGAACTGGAGAAGCCAAGCTGTCAGCTTGAGGTTTGGGTGAACCATGCCTGTCAGGTGAGACAGGAGATCTGGCTGTGGATCCAGCATACAAGGTTGTTGGAACAGATGAGGCCAAAGAAAGGGAAACTAAACCTGCCGAGGCAAAAAGGGAGCAATGAGGATGACCTTGCTCTTCAACTTGACTGCTTTCTGTAGGAATTTGGGAATTAATGGAGTTGGTGGAAAGGAATAACAGAAGACTGGGGAGGGGGGTCTATCATGAAGTAGAGCATCCCTTGGAAATTCCCCTTCTGGGGGAATCAGGGCAAAGTAGCTGCTGCATTTTTTTATTTAGAGGAAAGGCAAATAGGTTGCAACAAGGCTGGCTCCAAGTCTGGAAAACTTGTTTAACACTTTTCAATTGAGGGACCACTCATGAGATAATAGAATGCACCTGCTCAATTTGTCTATCACATTTGACCTCCCCAGAATATGCATTGCTATCAGAAGGTGGTTGGATGAGATCGCCCACTGCCACACCCCGAAGGCTTCTCAGCACAGAGGGTAGGATCTGCTTCCCCCTTGTTTGCTGATGTACCAGACTACAGACATGTTGTCAGACTAAATCACAATAATTCCTGGAGGGACAGCATCCTGAAATGCTTGCAATGCCAAAAGCACAGCTCTCATCTCCAGCACATTTATGTGCAGATTGACCTCTGATGGTGACCAAGTGCCTTGGACTATCTTCTCCTGCCAACCCCCCCCATCCTAGCAGGGAAGCGTCTGTGATCACTGTGGCTTTGGCCTGTGGGGGAATGAATGGGCGGCTCTGAGAAACTTTATCCGAATGAACCCATCAGGTGAGATTTCTTTTGCAAGTGCTGGTGACAGAGATGGGTATAGAAAATGGATGGAGAAAACTAGACCATTGTGTTGCAAGCAACCACTGTAGAATTCTCATATTGAAACTGGCCAGAGGAACCAGAGTTATATTCACTGCCATGGACCCCAGCGCTTGTAGAACTGAGCGTGCAGGAACCTTATGGTTGTCGATTATGGCTAGTACCTGACTCCTGATTATCTCCACTCTTATCAGGGGAAGTGAGGCTATTTCAGTCCTCATGTTCAAGGAAGCTCCTATAAAGTCTATTGTTTGAGTTGGTTTGAGCAGAGCTTTTTCTAAGTTTATTGTAATGCCCAAGTAGGTTTATAGATGTAGAACTGTCTCTTTTGCCTCCAACAGTTGATCTCTAGTGGTAGCGGTGATGAGCCAGTCATCCAAATATGGAAACACATGGAGTCCCTGCAGTCTCAAGTGAGCTGCTAATACTGCTGTGCATTTGGTGAACACCCTGGGTGTTGTGGTGAGTCCAAATGCAGAACCCTGAATTGGTATTGATTGGCTTGCAACTGGAAGCAAAGGAACCTTTTTGAGCATCTGTCCATCTTTATGTAGTAGTAAGCATCTTGAAGGTCTATTGAGCATATCCAATCATCCTTTCCCAGAAAGTGAAGAATGGACTGAACTCTGAGCATACAGAATTTGGTTTCTCAAACAGATTTGTTCAGGTTGCTGAGATCCAGAATGGGTCTTCAGTCCCCTGTCTTTTTGGCACCAAAAAGAATCTTGAGTAAAATCCGGATTATGTCTGGTCTGGTGAGACCTGCTGGATGACTCTTTTTTTTTTTTTTTAAGCAGCTGCTGAATTTGTAGGGCTGCTTGTTCCCTCTAACTGGTTGGGACATCTGGGAATTTCTTTGATGAGGGTGGAGGTTGGGAAAAGGGAATCATATAACTTCTGGAAATGATCCTCGGCACCCATGTATCTGAAGTGATTAGTAGCCAAGTTCTCTGGTGCATGGATAACTGACCCCTGATTGCCTCCCAAGGGAGACAATCAGGCCTCCTTTCAGGAGCTCTGGAAGGGTTTACCAGAGAAGGAATCCCTGTAACCCTGATTCTGTGGACCTCTTCTGCTGTGAGGGTGGCATCTTCAGTTGAAGTCCCCCCCATGTCCCTAGGGGAACTCTCACCATGAGTGTGTTGGTTAAACCCTTGAGATTTTCTGAACCACATTTTCCCACTGCTTCACTGATTCCTAGAACAAGGTCTCTATGGAGTAGAAAAATGCACTCCCATGGAAGAAAGGGATTTACCATCCTTCTCACACATGGTCCATGTGTCTCTGACTGTAGAGCCAAACAGGGATGAGCTGTCACAGGGGGCATTGACAAATGAAGACTTAAAGGACTCCCCAAAGTCACATAGGTGCATCCAGGTGTGCTTCCTTGTGGAAACTCCTGAACCTGCTACTCTAGTTGTTCCTATGGTTGAATATGAAATGAGCCTAATGGAAGAATTAGATATGGAGGTTAGGGGAGCCAACTGAGAGGTAACAGATTCTCGTACCTCTTCAGAAACAGAGGATATATAAAATTTCCTTAATAACATCCCTCTGCAATCTAGCAAAATGTGCCAGGTAATTCAAGAACCAAAGAGCAAAGGTCAGAGACACATAAACCCGCTTCCCAAACCTTTCCATCATCCAGGACTCCTTCTTGGGAGTAAGGATAGAGGAAGTTTGCTCTGCTAGTTCCTTATTTATGGCAGCCACTACCACCATGGCATCCACAGGAAATCCCTTGATCCAAAAAGATTTATCTGCAGGGGCCATGAAATAATTTTGTCTGGTCTCTTGGGGATCAGCTCAGTGGTGTCAGGCGTCCTTCCACACCTGTCAAGAGATCAAATCAATGAGCTCATCAGCAGGTGGACACACCCAGGAGGTGGATGAGTGGGTACCAAAAGCCTGCAGGTACACGGATTCCTCAATCAAAGGGTTAATGGACTTCCAATCACCCCTTTGCTTAAGGATCTCTAACATGTCTCCAAAGGAGGCATCATCAGGGGAGATCTGGGGGACACTTCACCTTCCTCGAAATATGTGTCTTACATGATGGACACCTCAGGAGAGTCTATGTGCTTCCTCTTGCAGAGTTTCTTCCAAGGGACCTCCTCAGTGGTGTGATCTGGGGAGGTTTCAGAAGAAGAAAGGGTGTCCTGCCGGATAACCTAAGGAGTCTCGCTGTCCCTGCAGAGAGAATAGCTGAGCCTTTGAGCACAAAAGAGACAGGGATAGTGGTTCTGAGGGGAAATGGCCTGACTTGCTGACTGAAATAGCAGTGGTCTTGTCCATAGCCTCAAAGGCAGAACCACCGGTAGACAAGAGGAACTCCACAACTGAATGGGTGGATCTCAGAACAGTAGTTACCTCCTGCACTGACGAGATCTCCCCAAGGCAGAAGTCGGGGCCAAGTTTATTACTGCCAAAGCACTGAGGTGCAGGGAAGGCTCTGAAAAAACTTGAACTGACCCTAACCCCTCAGAGCCAACAGGCAAGCTACTGCCTGAGAGCTCTCCGACTGAGCCGAAGAACTCAGAGAAATAAACAGTGCTGAAGACAAGGGCATCTTCGGAACTGACACTGCCAGTACTGGACAGCCAAGGAATCTAAAACCTGTGTAGAAATTAGAGAAGGCGGAAAGGGTGGAGAGGTTGAAGGCAGCAGTCCCTGACCCATGGGAGTGGGAACTGAGGGGCTCTCTATCACACTTTGAGCACA
Source organism: Protopterus annectens (assembly GCF_019279795.1). NCBI lineage: Eukaryota > Metazoa > Chordata > Ceratodontiformes > Protopteridae > Protopterus > Protopterus annectens. The sequence goes on along the minus strand of NC_056736.1, from coordinate 267,973,332 downwards.
AAGGATCTTCCTCACCAATCTCTTCATGTCCTTCTCAATAAGGCTCTTGAAGGAACATGTCGAGACAACAGAAGAAGACTTAAGCCTTCCCAAAAAGGGGATGGCAATCTGTCAAAAAAGGGATCTATAGTAGGGGAATAGTGAGTCCTTGGAATATAGAGGAACTTCTTATCAGAACATGTCGGTTCCAAGGTCTTCTGCACCATGAGCAGTACTGGCTGGTGCCAACGACATCAGTTCCAATGAATCTGTTGGAACCAAGAGAAAGGTCAACTAAATTTTAGGTACTGAAGAAATTGTTGGAAGAGTTTTGCTGTCTTGGCACTTGGCACCAAAAGAGAGCTCAGCACTGAAGAACTCCTCTTCTTAGCCTTCTCTGAAGTTCTCGAAGAAGAAGAGGAAGCAGGACTGGGAAGAACAGAGTTACTTTTTGATTTTGATTTTAATGTTCCAGATATAGCCTCTCTGAATGAAGAGGGAAGATGGCCTTTAATCACCAACTTATTCTTTCTTTCCAACCAATTCTCTGTGGCTGAAAGAATGGCAAATTGAGCAATCCTCCTGCAAACAAAGAGGGTCCAAACATCACACGCATAGTGAGTGAGAATCTGAATATGCGGGTTTATGGCCGCATTTCTCACAATGCTTAAAACCAGCAGGATTTTCTTTATCTGCCATTTTCAAGGCTGTTCTGTAGAGGGACACACACACACACACACACACACACACACACACACACACACACACACACACACACACACACACACACACACACACACACACCTGTTGAAGGAATACTACAGACACACTCTCGTGGAAGAATAATAAGGAGAAGAATAAAGAGAATATTTTTTTTTTTATTAAACAGCAAAGATCACAGGAGAAAGTTAACTATCAACAATGATAGCAGAGGTCTTCACAAGTAGCTGAAAAGAAGAAGAGAAAGTAGAAATAGTATCTAGAGTACTTCCATACAACATAAAAAGGGTAAGGACAGAAGAAAGGCAAGATATAGTAAAGAAATAAGCAAAAATTAACTTGTCTGGCTTGAGGGACTGATAACCATGTCTGTACTGCAAGATGGCAAATGAGATCTGAGGTAATCTAAGTAGTGCATTGTGGTTAAGGACTGAGCTCAAGACATTTGGTCTCCACAAGCTGTAGAAGTGGCTGAGTCCGTTACAAGAGATTGGAACCAAACCCAGACGTGAGGAGAAAATGAGAAGTGACAACATCGGATATGTTATTAGGTTGCTCATTTGATCATTATGTTCCAGATTTAAGACTGAAATTCACATACCAGTAACAAAGGAATTACAGGAACTGTATTCTTGTGTACTCCTGTTCATTTTCATCCCATGATATACTAGATTAATCGGAAAAGTCAACAAAATAGATGCACAACAGCAGAGACACAAAGTTCAAGCACTGACATGAGAGAAGTTATAATAACAATAGCAATGATAACAACGACCATAATAATAATAATTATCTAAATGAAACCAGCTATGAAAAGTTAAAATACTGCACTGTTTAGATGCATTCCACTAATGGATCCTAGACATAATAAATAAATGTTTGTCATACCAACTCTGCAAGTCAGTCACCCTCCAGCATGTTTTGATGTTTTGTCATCGAGGTAACCTTCAAAAATCATAGCAGAATGCCAGAGGCACATACTTTGCCAGATTTCTTTTTATGATTTTTTTCAGTGTGTAAGAAAAGAAAAAACAGAAGCAAGAGACTTGTCTACCAGGTAGCCAACTAGTGTACATTTTCTTTGCACATTTTTGACTTGAGTTACAAGGTAACTGGGCCAGGAGGCCATTAACTCCTTGCCAGCACCCACCCTCAGCCTTACCTCCTTTGTTCAATGAGGGGTGGGCAAGGCATGCCATTGCCCATCCAATTATCTAGCTCCCTTTTCAATGCAGATAGTGAATCACATTTCTTAATTTGGAGGAAGTTTATTCCAGAAAAAGGTTAGGCTCTGCATGACAAAACTCTCTCTCCACCTTGTTCAGATTATTTGTTTAAGTGATTTAGGTGTCTAGTCTAAGAGGACTTGTACTATTAGATTTATTATGGCCCAATAAGTGAGATACATATCACCCCCAATGAGTCTACTGGATATTGAATACAAAGGCAGAGCTTTCAGTCTCTCCTGGTAACTCAGTTTTTTAAGCACTTGACCTTTTAAGTTAGGGACTTCTGTGGTCTTTCCAGTTGCTTGATGTGTCTAGTGAATTACATCACAAGATGGGCATTACATTTTATAATAGTCTAATCAGTGTGGAATGCAAAGGGTAAGGAACAGATGTACATTTTGCAATTAGGTGTGCAAACTAGAAGGAATGTCTAACCACAATTGCAACATGGTGGTCAAATGAGAGAAAACTATCCACCCATGTTCCATGTTCTCTCACTACATTCTCATTTTGAAGTGGAATTTTCTCCATACTATAAGCTGAAGGGAAAGATTGTTTACCAACTGTGACAATGCTACACTTTTTTGGTTCTTAATCTAAGTGTGTTTTAATATGGCAGTTATTAAGAAATGTAAGCTCAAGTTATTAAGAAATGTAAGCTCATGTTAGAGAACCTATGTGTCAGAGAGGGACATGAGAATGACAGACACCCATTTTACAATCTGAAAACTTTGTTAATCAGAGATCCTCAATTGTGACTTGGAAAACAGAGATGTAGATGTCAAGTAGATGAGGTCCCAAGACAGATACATGGTGAAGCCTATAGGTCATGCTGTCTGAAGAAGCATCAGCCATCTTCACTGTGTGGGTTCTGCCTTCAACAAACCTGCAATCCATCTAACTACATAGGGATTGATTTGGAGTGCATGTAGTTTGTTTATTATGTTGACATGAGGTATAGTATCAAATATTTTGGCAAGGTCAAGGTACACTGTATGGATACTGTACCCACTGTTTGATGCCTGTGTTGCACTATTGAAGTTTATAAGCTTCCTAGACAGGATACCCTGACAAAGCCAAATTGCTGGGGGTCAAGTCTGACAAAATGTTATGAGTATTTATCAGGCTCATTATATGTTCCATGGCTTTGCATATGAGACTAGTCAGACTGATGAGTCTGTAATTTCCAAGGTCAGTAATGGGGTCAGCCTTCTAAAGTGTTATAACCATGGCCATGTGCCATACTTGGGAGACAAAGCCAATAGCTAAATGCAGGTTCAAACCTTAATAAACTAAAGCACTGCTGATGATTCCCTGTTGGGTGAAGAAAGTAAATCTATATTTTCTTGTCTGTGAGTCATAAAACTGTTTTCTGTTTTACCTGCTCCATTTTGTTTTCTGTTTTAAGAAATCTGCTAGGCCTGGTGTTTTTTGTCTGTGTGAAAGATAGACACAAATTAGCTAGGCTGCATATTTCACATGTTTTATCACTGGTTAAATTGTTTGAGTGATACTTAAACACACAGTGAGTTTCTGGGCCGTTGTCTTTTTCTGAAATGATTTCAAGCCTGTTTAAACTAAAGCACTACTGGTACTGGTAAGTCCCTACTAGTTTTTCCCACACACCCTCCCATTTGTTGATCTGCTTTTTAAACCTGGTGATTTTAAGCTGCCCACCCCTACTGTAAATTGAGCTTAATACACTCCTCCCTTTCTACACTGCTGTTGATATCTTGAATTATTTATTTGCCTTTCTTTGTGCTTATATTGAAAAAGTGCATTTTGCCTCTCATTGTCTGTTCTACTGATTTACTTGTTCTGAATTCATTTTCTAGCTAGCTGTTGGATAATGCAGTATATTTTTACACTCTAGCAAACACTTGTTTTTACATCAAGAAGTCAGTGGATTTTCCATCTAGTGCACTGGGAGGTAGCCTGGTGTCTTTAGGTTGGGGAAACACTTGAGATTTTTGTATGCAGTTGTACTGGCTAGATCAGCTTATCTTGTTTTAGTCCCTTTATAAATTCTGTACAATTGAGTGGCTCTTGGCTCATTTATACTAAGGGAAGACTTTTATTGAATAATCACACTTTCATAAGCTGTTTAAAGTAAACTGCTGAATCTGTATTTTTAAATTTGTTTGTGGTAGCATTTCCTATCTTTTAAATTTGTTTGTGTAGCATTTCACTCCAGATACTCCTTTACTGTGCATTTACTTTAAGAGGACTGGGATTATTCATCTAGTGGCAGTACGTGTTTAGCTGATTTATCTGAGCTGAGAGGTACACAAAATGGCTCTAAGTATCTTTTTGCACTTCTCTTATATACTGTTGACTGTACTTTAGCATTTTCAAAAAAATGTATTGTCTGCTCCTCCTTTAAGAAGTTAACTGCACTGTATTACACTGGATCTGTTAGTTGTAAGGCTGTTGTAGGTAGTTTGTGTGATCTTGTTACACTTGGGCTCCATACCAGCTATTCTACATTAAGAAGGTTTTTTTTCTGCACCCTTGTGGCAGAAGAGTGCTGATCTAATCTGTCTGAGTTGGGGATTGCTGGTGGAAGGCTTACTGTGTGCTTTCCTGACTGCTAGTTAGCTTAAAACATGTTTCTCTATGCTCGTATTTAAGCCTCCCATTTGGTGGTGCTGCTGTTTGCGCAGCAGCGGTTAGCAGTGCCCTTGTATAGACTCAAAAGCCTAGAAGCTCAGATTTCCCTGAATAACTGTCAGTGAAACCCTTCCAAGCTTTCCTGCTGCTCTAGGAACAACTCAGTTGTGCACTGAGTAGTGTTGCCTTATTGATCAACCTTAGCCTACACTAAGTATAGGTCCCTCCTTTAGTCTCAGCACTACCTGCACAGTCCTGTCAAATTAATCCACTCCTTTCCCTAATAAAACATAGAGTAAGAGCCTGCTATCATGGATGGGCAGTTTCCCATCTTTTCTCTGGCAAGCCTAATAGACATGGGCATCCTGAGGCAATGTAGCAATTGTCTCATGTATATTGACAGCTACTTACTCCTGAAACAAACAAATACTTTATGTGAGAGATGTAGTTACACTATGAAATTGGAGGTAAGACTCTCACATAAGGACAATTTGAATGCCAAACAGGTTGACAGACCCCCCCCCACACACACACACTTTCCTCACTAAATTAGGATGTGATACATAAACCCACATATGTGGAGGTATTCACTAGTAACTTACCAAAAGATCAGAGGCCTCCCAAACAGAAACCACTTCCACACATAACACTGCAAAAAACAACATCACAGACATCAGTGTTGCAACAAATAAACCCATAAGGCATAACACTAAAAAACCTAATGTACCGGTCATAGGTGACTCCACTGTGAGACACATGGATGCTCTCTTTACCAGGTTGGTTAAGGAGCAGGTTACAGTTAGCTGCCTGTCAGGTGCCAACATCTGTCAAGTCACTCAAGTATTCAAGTCTCTCAACCACAAATACTGGTATGAATCTGTCATAGTCCATGTGGTGGTGAATGACTAGAGATGCACCTCACTGGACTATAAGAAAAGAGACTTGACTGAGCTATCAGATTAAGTATTAGAATCAGGTATAAGCTTGGCCTTAAGCAATATTCTACCCTCTCCAAGGATGATGCCACAATACAAACAAAAAATGATTGACTTTAACAATTGACTTAACTTCTGGTGTCAGCCCAAGGGGATCCAATATCTGTCAGCCTGGGAAGACATGGTCAACAGGCCACTCTGCTTTGCCAGAGATGGTCTGCACCTGTCTCCTCTAGGCTTTCGGATACTGGAAAAGACATTAGCCAACTCTATTTTGCCTGTTTTAGGCAATGACAAAATAACTAACCTCCCAACATAAAAATCCTTTCTCAATAAACTCAATGTACTACTGCTTAATCCTAGGAGTCTAAACAAGAAACTGCACTCCCTGGAAGCACGTCTCACATTGGAAGATGCTGATATCTGTGCAGTCACCAAAACATGGTTCAAAGGAGTGGAAATCACCCCAACCTTGCAGGGTTATAATGCCTTCCATGTGTTCAAAGCACAAACTGAGCATAAAAGAACCATAGGAGGAGGAGGTGTATCCATTTTCATTAAGGATAAGTACACCTTGAGACTGGTCAAACAGTATGACTCTTTTGAGCTATTCCATGTCCAATTAACTACAGGCAAAGCCTGTTACCACATCATAGCTAGTTATAGGTCCCCCACCATGAAACAGGAAAAGCATACCTCATACCTAGACTTACTGGAGTACTTGCCATACAGCCCAACATTTTACTCACGGGTGATTTTAATTATCCTACTGTCAGCTGGGAAACATACACAACCACAAACTTGCTGGCTCAGAGGTTCTTGGATTTCGTCAATGCAAATGCTCTGGAACAGCTAGTCAGCACACCCACAAGAGGCTCAAATGTCCTGGACATATTATTCAGTAACATGGTAATATAAAACCATAAATCAGTTTCTTTTGATGTAATTATAAGACAAGATACCCCATCAAGCTCAAAAATGCTTAAGAATTTTTCTAAGACAAATTACCTCTACTAAATGATGGCATAAGATGTTTCAAAGCCCCCCCCCCCATATGCAGATATCATGGACTCCTATGCAAATCAATGCCCTGTATAACCACTTAAGCAGCTGTATAGAATTGGCTGTACCTGATCGGATTAAAACCAGGTCTTGGCGAAAAAACTAACCACCCTGGTGGATCCCTAGTATAAACAGGCTATAAAACAACAGAAAGCAACTAATGTCCAAGAACAAGAGGGGAACTGGCTCAGCATAGGAAGAAATCCCTCTCTAGCTTAAACAAACAAATTAGAGAGCTTGTCAAGTCCTCCAAAGCTAATTACAAACAAAAAAACATCCTTAGCTAAGGATAATCAAAAGGCATTCTTTAACTAAGTTCGAAATCAAAAAGGGAATACCCAGCCATGCACTGAACTGGTTGTGTATGGCACCATGGGTCCCCTTCACATGGTCGACATTTCAGAATGTAGAAAACAATATGGCAGAGACCATATGATCGACATTTAAAATGTTTACCATGCGGAACCGGCATCTCCGTACAGTGTGGAATGGAAAGATTTCCATCTTCCGCACTGTAGTGTGATCTTGGAGTTGGTATATTTAAGTTCTGGGGGGCCCCCATGGGGGGTGCAGGGGGTGTAGCCCCCCATTAGCAGTGTGAAGGTAAGTTTTTGTTGTGTTCTTTTTTTTATTCAATGGTCAACATTTCGAATGTTGATTATATGATCTCGGCCATATGGTTTTCAACATTCTGAAATGTCGACCCTATGAAGTAGATCTGGCACCACCCATACTCAACCAGAGGTAATAGCCAACCTGCTAGCTGGCAGATTTGGAGAAAACTTCACCCCCTATCCATTCCAATTACCCCCCAAAGTATACCTGCCACCATTCCTTAGCTTATTATCTCAAGACAGCAGGTAATCTCAGTGCTCTCCAAGACCAATAATAAAGCATTGTGGGACCAGACAACATCCCAGGCTGCCTTTTAAACAACTTAAAACATGACCTAGCAGACCCTCTTGGATCCCTGTTTAACCACAGCCTGAGAACTGGCTATGTTCCAGCAGAATGGAGGACAGTAACAGTAATCCATCTGCACAAAGGGGAACCATCAACCAACCCTGGGAATTATAGACCCATAAGCTTGACTGGCCTCATCTGCAAGTCCATGCAAATAATCATTATGGACCTTATTAAGAAGGACATAGGTAATCTCCAAAACCTACTTCAGTTTTGTTAAAGATAGATGATGCCTGGTACACATGGTTGACTTCTTTGAGAAAGTCACCAAGGCCCTGGATGAGGAAAAGACAGTGTATACCACCTATCTTGACCTAGCCAAGGAATTTGACACAATCCTCCACTCAGGTATTATAGAGAAACTCTCCCAATTTGTACTTAACCCCTACATTACCAGATGGGTAGCCAACTAGCTCACCTACAGGACACATACTGTCAAAGTAGGTGACTTCACCTCTAGCAAAAGACCATTTACCAGTGTATACCACAGGGTTCTTTGCTCGACTCCTTATGGTTTGGAATTTATTTCTCAGAAGTCCAGGCAAATTTGGATGGCCTGTAGCTAATCAAGTTCGCTGATGACTGCAAATTGGGAGCAATCACTGAGTCAAACAAAGATGTTAATATACTGCAGACAGGGTTAATGCAGACAAATGATTGGTGCCAAAGCCACATATTAAATCTAAATGCAAAAAATTCATTATTATTCCCCTTGGAAAAGATGACACCCCTGTTAATTACATTATAGACAGCATTCCTCTAAGTGTAGGCCCAGTGGTGATTGATCTGGGTACTCAGGTTGATAGCAATCTGAACTTTGATCACCACATATCCACAGTAATAATTATAAGCAAAAGCATTGCATCTAGATCTAAGGATGTTACAATTCCATTGTACTCAGCCCTCATCAGACCAATAACTGAGTACAATGGTCCTTTTTGCATGTACCTCACCAGACACTTGCAACAATTGGAGAGACCACAAAGGTTTTTCACCAAGAAATTACAGAGTACACAAAACAAGTCTTACGCAGAAAGACTGAAAGCCCTGTCACTGTATTCTGTCTCCTACACATAGCTAAGGAGTAACCTGTGTCTGGCTTACAGGGCAGTCTCTGACCCAGCCCTGATGGAAATGCTACACATTTGTAAATTAAACTGTAGGAGGGTCACTCATTCCAGCGATCTTAACCTAGCCTCTGACATGAACAGTTCATGCTGGAGAGATAAATACATCTCCCAGAGACTGCCACTTCTCTGGAACAAGCTTTCAATTCATGTGAAACAAAGGTAGTCCCTGACCCTCTTCAAACGGAACCTAGATCAATGGATGGGTGATCACAAACTCACTCCTGGGGTTGTGCCCGTGTCTATCCTGGACAGAAAAAGTTAGTATTAACTACCATAGACCTGTACCCTCTGTGAACTTCAGTCACCTAGCCACTGATAATTGGGGCAACTCAGTATAAATATGGCTAGGCTTGAAAGGGCTCCAGGGGCCATTAGCCTAGTAAGCTCCATTGAATCTATGAACCTATAAGGAGTAGGTCTGGCAGCACCTGCATAGTGTTATTTATTAGGCAGCTGGGTATCTTATCAGGTCCCATGGAGGATATATATTTTTTGCTTTACAAGGTACTTTTATGAAATGTTCTTTGCTGATCAGGTATATGTTAGATTTTACAGTTGCCTCCAGGGTGAAGTTTGCACTAAATTTTTTTGGTAGTATACAGGCAATATCCACTTGATCCAAGTTGGTGTTTCCATTTTGAGTGAGCTTTGAGCAATACTGAGTGTTATACCTTATCCTTCTGATGTAACTAAGGAAGAATTTGTAGTTATTTCATCTTCCAATGCTAGTCTGAGTTCACGGGATGTGTTTATTTCCTGATGGCCTTTTTTAATGTGTTAGATAACGTCTTCACATTATCTTCGATTTGAGGGACTTTAGTTTTGCTGTATTTATTTAAGAAATGCTTTCTTTTACAGTATAGTTTATTTGTGGATCAGCATGCTGGTTTGTTCTTAAATTAACCATTCTTATCTAGTTAAGACAGCTAAATTAATAACATTTATCCAGGTACTTGCCGCATCAACATCTTGGGTATTACAACTTTATGTGAATTTGTAAACTTCTTTATATCATTTTAGAACATTTGAGGTCTTTGAATTCAGTGATATTTGCATCTGTGGGTATATAGTCTTTGACTCAGCACATTACCAGTTTGTGACTGGACTTAACCAGTGAAGTGGATGCATGGGAATAGTACATATACATGCTATGTTTGTAAGTACCAGGCTAAAAATATTTGTCCTCTAATGGGTTCTTTGACAATTTGGTCAAGGGAATTCTTGTCTGTAAAGTCTAGGTAGATTTTATCATATCCATCATTTGAGGTATAGGTTTCTCAGTTAATCATCGGGTCATTAAAGTCTCCCAGGATGATGGATATCCTGTTCACAGGAAGTTCATTTAGAACACTTAGGAATCTAACATGGTTTTCAGGGGACACAGAGGGAGTCTTGTGGCAAGCTATGATCTGATAATTGATCCCATTTAGAATGATTTGAATCTCAAGAAGTTCTATTTTTGGATCTCTCTGAATTTGCCTCGAGGTAATGTGATGTCAAACAAATATTGAAACACCACTAGTTTCCACTGGGAGAAAAATCATGGTTGATAATTTTAAAAACTATACTTTTCAGCACTGTACTTTACTGAAGCCAATTTTAGCACAGTTACTTATAAAATAACTAATCTATATAACAGATGACATGTACAGCTTTTACTGTATAGGGTTTGCTTTTGATACACATACAGATGATAGTTCTCCATTTACCTCAGAATTATGTTCTTACAAAATACCATATCTAACACCATTTAGTTTTACAGTCCTTTATTTTGATACAACAGGTTAAAACACAATTCCACACAGTTAGTACAATGATAACAAGCATTACTACCAGAACTGGGTGTATAATCCAGTCTAACAGCATTTTCCCTTTTGCACACCAACCTGTAAAAATCTCCTACCAATTATGGGTTGTGTCTGCTTCAGTTTTTTTTCAGCTAACTTGATTAATTTGTTTTTGATAATTACATAATTGAATTCATGACTTAGAATAGTCTTATTTACCTTTTGCAAGTGTTGAATTAACTGTTTACTTTCATTTATGAATCTATGTAATGATTTTAATGAAAATCCTATATTAATCATTGACAATGCTTGTGGATTCTATCGGAAAAGTATTGCCACCTGGCTTTCTGGAATGAACACTTACATCTCATTATGCCATGTCAGGTGAGTTGTATTATTAAGAAAACCTACAAAAGGACGTTGTTTAGTAAATGTTAAACTTTGATTTCTTATAATACATACAAACTGTGGGGTGATTTCAGTAAACATTTCAAAACTAGAAGGTAAAATTGTTCATTTACACAAAATTTACAGGATGTTGTAAAAAGCATAGTTTATACACTTGTGAGTGCTGACCACACACCAGTTCATCAGCTGTATGAGCACAATGTTTGATTTTGTGAGTCTTATTTTGTAAATCAATATAATTTCACTCTAACTGGGATAATCAATACTGGTAAAAAACAATAGTAAAACTACAACTTGATACATTACTTTTGTTTAATAAGAACAATAACAATAATAACATGTTTACAGTCTAAGTTGAAACAAACTATTTACAGAGTCCATAACAAGAATATTATTCTATATACATTCAGGAAATCATCTAAAACTTTTTCAGTAATAACTGTAACTTTTCCCAAGCAATTAATTTGTGTGTTAAGTTCTTTGTTTTAAATTTGATATTAGATATTTCTTTTTCACATAGATTTGTGGCCAAATAAATACATTAATTTCTAAAAGATATAGGGGAATTAGTTTTCCACTTTTTTGTCACAACTTCTCTTGCAATTGCAAGAATTAACCAAAAAAGGTGTGTGAGATTTGGGTATGACTTCTGGTATTGGTATAGTGAATAAAATGAGAGAATTGGAAATTTCATAATTATCATTCCATAAGGCCTTGCAGAAATATTGAAATTCCTTCCAAAATTGTGATAATATTGTACATGCAACAATCATATATAACCAATCAGCTTCTGTTGATTTACCTCTCCAACATTTCATATCATTTTTGTGCATGTTTGCAATTTTTTGAGGTGTATAGTAACTCCTGTGAAGGAGTTTCCAGGTGTATATTTTCCAGTAAGGAGAGATTGTTGTTTTTTTTTGTACTGATTTTAGAAGGAGTTTCTTGTTGTTAGTAGTAAATTATTAATTGTTTATTTGGTGCAGTATTCCCAATAAGAAACATTTATAAAGCTACAATCAGATCTACTAGCTTTATATATTAAGGATATAAATGAGGTGCCTTTCAAAGAACCATTAATTATATTAGTTAATAATTCTAATGTTTTTGGTATGTTTCCATGGGTTTGTAAAGAAAATATAGTTTTATGCATAAATTCTCTGCAAGTTTGAATATCTATCCAGTTATTATTATATAAACTGTATCTAGTAATCAAATAGTTAGCTGGATGAATTCTATTAGTGGATAAGAATTGATTCCAGTATACTAAATCATTGTTCTTAAATTCAAGCATTTTATTTTTATCAAAGGAGATTAATCACTTGTTTGTATAAGCAATAGGAAAAATGGATAATAATATGTTTTTAATTAACTGGTTCGATTGGGTAATTTTCATGAAATTTGTCATTATTAGGTTAATAAAGAAGCAAGCTTTGAATTTCTGCTTATCTTGCATATGTATTTTTAAAGACCATATAAAGACAGTTTATGTATTGTAATAAGAGGATCAATGAATATTCTGTTATTGGTTAACAATTTTTTTCGTGTATTAGTTTCCAGTATAAATTATAAGAGGAATTTAGCCATAAAAGAATTATATTAAAGATAGTAGCATTTATATAAAATTCAATATTAGGAAAGCTAATACATCCTTCTTCCCAATTTGTCGCATGCCTTTGTAAGGATATTCTGGGTTTTTGGGGATACCGAAGAAATTTTAATAAATTATTATTAATTCTTTTTGAAATTTTCTTAGTTGGGAGAATGATTTAAAGACTGACTTATATAAAGAATTTTAGGTAGCAATATCATTTTAATTAGCATTAATCTGTCTTCAAAGGTAAAATAAAGTGTATTCCGGTTATCTGTGAGATTGATAATTGAATTTGTTAAAATATTATAGTTTGTAGAAATTGTATTCTTAAGAGTTGAATTAATGTTAACACCCAAATATTTAATTTGTGTATTGTCCCAGTTAAGTATTTGTAACTCTTCATTTTCATAGTTGGCTTTTTGTTTATTAACAGTCTGGGTTTTATGATTAAATTCTAGTCCTGAAAATGTTCAAATAAATCTAAAGTGTTAAGTAGTTGATCCAAAGATGTTTCAATGTCTCCACTAGTTAATAATAAATCATCAGCAAATAACTGAATCTTTGGAAATACGTCACTATTTAAGTTATAGCCTTTAATGTAAACATTATTTCTAATATAATTAGCTAGTGGTTCTACAGCTAGAGCAAAAGTTAAGGGAGAAGAGGGCAACCTTGTTTTGTACCTTTTGTAAGCTTAAAAGAAGGGGATAAGAAAGAACATATCTTTACAAAAGAAATAGAATCTTCATAAAGGTTTCAAATTAATTTTATAAGGTCTGGAGAAAATTTATATTGTTGTAGTGTTTTAAATAAGTAAGACCAAGTAAGTGAATCAAAGGCTTTGTTTGTATCAAGACTCATTATTCTTAATTCATTTTTATTTTTATTTTCTAAATCTATAGGGTTAGGAGTCTAATTATATTATCTTGGACTTCCTGTGCTTAATAAAACCTGCCTGATCCTCTTCTATTAGACTAGGCATAATGGAATTAATTCTGTTTGATATTATGCTCATGAAAATCTTATAATCTATGTTTAATAGTGAGATTGGTCTATAAGAGGAACAAGAGGTAGGTTCTTTATTAGCTTTAAGTATGGGTGAGATGAGTGAATATTTCCATAATGGTGGGATATTAAATGTATTTTTAATTTCATGAAATGCATTTAGTAATATTTTTTAGATATTATCAGGGGAAATTTCATATATTTCAGAAATCAGGCCTTCTAACTCTGGTGCTTTATTAGTGTTTAAATTATTTATTTGATCTTTTAGTTCTTTAAATGTGAAAGGTCTATCAATGTTGGCAACATTTTCAAAAGATAAGGTCTTTGGAATATTATTAATTAAGAATTTGTTTAGATTTCCATTTTCATTTATTGGTTTGAGAGTATTTATATTCTCATAGTGTTTCCTGAAACCTTGCAATATGTTGTTTAAATCAGTAGCTTTTATTTTCATCTTATTTTCTACATATATAAGTTATTTTATATGATTTATTTCATTTAAGCATTTTTATCTTACTGCTATTTTATACAGACTTTTAGGATTGATTGAGTATGAGCATAATTTGATTTTCTCTAAGTTTATAGATATTTTGTGTTGCAAAATAGTTTGGTACTCTCTGTTTAGTTTAATTATATTATCTAAGACATTCTTATCATTTGACATAAGATTACATTTTAAATTATCTACTTCAGTTTGGATATCTTGTAATCTTTTATTCCATTATTTTCTTTTTTGTGTATACCAAATTTTTACTTTTCCATGCAATGCACCTTTTAGGGTGTCCCATAAAATTGTATCTGATACTTCTCTATTATTATTTATTTATAAAAACTGATTAATTACTGATAACATCCATTCTTGAAAGCCTTTTATTTTTGTAATATAAGCTGGTATTCTTTGCCAATGTATTAAGGGTCCAGTATGAAAAGTTATATTAAACGTAATGGCATTATGGTCAGATAGGGGGCAGGATATTACTAATACATTTTCTATTTTTGATTGTAAAGAATTCAATACTAAGACTTTATCAATGTTAGTTTGTGTCCCAAACCTATATGAATAATGAGAAAACTTTAGGGAAGAGGGAAGTTCTATATGGTGTATGTCCTTTAAATTTCTTGTATTAATATAATTATGTAGGTATCTTGCTGCAGGAGAGATTTTAAAGGGTTTAGGATTTGTTGCTTCATTAGGGGAAGGAATACAATTAAAATCTCCTGCAATTATCATTTCACGTCTAAAGTGTAAGGTTATAGTATCTAAGTTTTTTTTTACTAATTTTGTACCAATTCCAGGAATCCAGTAAGAATTTATAAGTGTATAGCATTTTCTTTCAAGTTTAGTTACTACTAATGTTAACATTCCATCTTTGTCTATATAAGAGTCTATAATTTCAGGAAGTCTTAAACTTTTTTCCAAAGAATTAGTGCATCTCTTCTTTTGTGGTTAAATTGTGAACTAGTCAATATTTTATATATTTTTTATTAAGAGCTTATTTAAATGTTGAGATATTAAATGTGTCTCTTGAAGAAATACTATATCCACCTTATGTAAGGAAAGACACTTATTAATACTTGCTCTTTTGATATGGTTATTTAGCCCATTTACATTCAATGATAAACATTTATATGTTAACACCATTTGAAATATATAATAGTTCAAAATAATCATAGTGATTTCGTAGAGAGTTTGCAGTGCAGGTTATAACAAATTTTGTTATGGACTGAGTTTGTGTAACAAATAAAGAAGGTATAATAGTATATACATTAACATCCTCAGTAGCGACTAGTGACTTCAAGTCAAAGGGGGGCTTCAGAAGACAGCTGAATGGGTGGGGTCAATGGGAAGGGGTGCAGCCAACTAAAAAGGGGAGGAGCTATGCTCAAAACCACAAAAACTGTAACTTTAATTAAATATGCTGCCCTGGGTACCAAACCATCATTATGAGAGTCCAATCAAGACAAAATGAAGTGTAGAAGAAAAAAAATGTTTTAGTGCATTGGCTGCATGACAGCTTACTTAATATCTAGATGGAAACAAAAAGGTTGTGAGGCATGAAAAAAAGAAATTACATTTTAAATACATTACTGGAATGAAAGTCAAAATCAAGTATAAGAAAAACAAACAGCACTCAACTCAAACCACTTCTCCTTGCACTGCAGTTCTAATTATAATTTATATTCAGCTTTATTAAACTACCAAGTAACATGCTGAAAGTAGCAATTTCTGTGATACCCCCACTTGTAAAAATGTTTCTTATCCAAAAAAGACCTTCTGCCTGACAACAACTATCTACTTGTTTCATGGGGAAAACATGATCAAAGTAAAAAATGAAAAGCAAACAATAAAAAAGCTCAAGATGCATTGCTTAAAGGATTACTGTACAGGTTATGGACCACACACGATAGACTGGCATTCTGTTTAGTTTATAGAGTAAAGCCTGCAAAGATGACTGCAAGTCTCCAACAAATGTAATGGGCCTCTTAAAATAATGTAATCCTGTCATTTATTACAAATACTGCCATATGCATTTCAATACTCAAGGCTTATATGTTATCTAGTTATGTAAGTATTCTCTGCATGGCAACAATGGAAAGGCTTTCAATGTTAGCAATTCTTTAACAGTATGCTTATTAAAGCTTACTTACATCTTACAATCTCAGACAAGCTTACCTGATGGTCAGTAAAGCATTGCTACTTAAACACAGAGCAACAGGCACTTTCTGAATAATAATAAGCATAAATCAACAGTATAAAAATATGACAGAAACCAGAACATTCTGCAAAATTAAGGACAGATGAAAAGCCACTGTAGTACTTGTGTCTACCTTGGATGGGGGGATACTCTGCGCATTTACACTGCATAACTGTTCCTTGTCTTGCTTGGACACATCCAGAGTCACTACATGGGGGAGTGGGGTGCAACAAGTATGTCACAATTTTAAATATCTCTGGCTGACTCTGATGGCCCTGACACATTTGTCATACCTCTCAACCTCAGATCAAGAAATCTGGACAAAGCCATACATAGAAGTGGGACAAAGGCAAAAAATAATGACAATTTTTAAATATTGCTCTTACAAACTTAGAAAGGTAATAGAATAGTAGGTCTTGCATTAGTATGAATTTTCTGAAGGGTATGAAATCTGAAACTCAAATGTCTGTCATTATTTTCTAACTTCAGTCCTTAATGATTTGCCACTAATTTGCCAAAAAACACAATTTTATGAAAAACGGATCAAAATGAGATGCAAAAATATAAAATATCCACACAATACAGCTGGAAACCTGTCAAAGAAGGGATACTTTTTTAATATTAGTACTGCTAACGTGGGCAGCTGACAAAATAAAATAATCTACATGCATTTCTGAAATAAAAGTAATCTATAACTCTGATTATTATAGTTATTTATTAATTGTAAACCCTCCACGTTTTCTTCCAAAATTGCCATTTTGCGGAGGGATTATTAGGGGAAGAGCAACATTTTGAGCCAAAACCAGGGACAGTTGAGAGGTTTGGATATGCCTAATTCTATCAAGCAATATATTTGCACGTACCTCTCAACCTGTTAATGCAGAAATCTGGACAAGGCCAAATATATTGGGGGGGGGGACATATAAACAGTACTAAAAATTGCACTTGTATAAACTGAGACAGCTGATAGAATAACAGGTCTTGCTTTAGCATGCATTTTTCTGAAGGTTATGAAGTCTGAAACTCAGTGTCTGTCATTATTTAGTGACTTAATTCCTAAATGATTAGCCAGAAAACAAAAAATTTTATGAGGAACAAACCAAAAATAAGAAGCAAAAATCTACTCATTCTGCACAAATCCGGACAGTTGGGAGGTATAGTTCAGCCGGGGTTGTCTTTGAGTTTTCCGCCATTTCCCCCTCACAAAATCATGGTTGAATGGAGCCTCCCCCCTGCAGCCATTCCAATGAGCCATTACTTGGCTATTTCACCCCATTTACCATAAACACTAATGTGCATACTGCTTTACTTCTGCAATGATTTGGACTTCATTTAAAAGTTTTATTTTGCATTTTACAGCACAAATGCTAATAGATATCTGCTAAACAAAGCAATGCAGTCTCACAATGAAAACAGACTTAGCATTAAAACTTCTCTGCCCTTGAAAATCCTATTCATTGAAACAGCATTGAAACCCACATTCAAAGAAAATACATTTTGCCAGTGGCCGATAAAGATTAACTTTGGGCTGCTTTCAAATCACAGGCCCCTTGCACACAAAACATACACATGTTCTTTGATACACCTTCCTGATTGTATTAAATTATATTCCTTGTACAATACAGTACAGTGTTAGAGGGCATTTTACATTTATTGTTTTGAACATTTTTCCAGTAAACATTGAAAAAATGGATGCACCAATAATGACAAAACTGACCAATTCAGAACATTTCCATCATAAAAGTCTACTCAAACTTCTACAGTCCACCAGTATCAGTAAATATGCACAATCTCTGAAGAAGTAAAGTCATCTAAATAATTCCACATTAAAGAAATCTGTAACTAATGAAGAGGTTGCTGCTAGCAAACAACTTTATATTTCATTGTTTCATCTACAAATAAAGTGCATGTTGCCCTTGAGGAATAAATTGCCTATGTTACACTAAAAAATGATAAGCTAATAAGATTTCAATAGGGAATGGGTGGCAAACTGATAACAGGTTCATAGTTACTAGGTATCTTCTCCAAAAAGGACTGCAGCATCCACCCTCTTTGCAACACAGTACAGTATCAGCAATGCATCTACCTACTGTGGGAGTAGAACCCACAGCCTTCTACATCAAAAGCAAGTACACTACCTGTTGTGCTATTAACAATGCAAGCAGACTCAGCATAAGCAGCACTAAACTTTTGCTCCCCTGCAGCTCTCAGCTCCTTGTAAAATCTACTCAACACTCAGATGTATTTCTGAACTTTGCAGCACAAGAAATCTGGAAATGCCAATGTTTATAAAAGCCCAAAAACCAGGGACACATTTTAAACACTGCTTGTATAATGTTGGAAAGTTGCTAAAATAAAATGCTGTGTTACCACCATACATTTCACTGCCACGTCTTGAACCTAGGACCCTGTGCAAAGCAGTCAGAGCAACATACCACTATGCCAACTCAGCTGTTTTGTGAAAGAGAGTAAGACTAAAACTTAAATGGCTACCATTTACTGAATTCAGTTCTCACAATAGCTGTCAACCTCTTAGCATAAAACACCTGAACAAAGCCAATAATGGGGGAATACAGCCCCCAAACATATTCAGTGAATTCAGTTCTCACCATAGCTCTCCACTTCTTAGCAAAAAACACATGGACAAAGCCAGTAATGGGGGAATACAGCCCCCAAACATATTCAGTGAATTCAGTTCTTACCATAGCTCTCAACCTTAGCACAAAAACCTGGATGAAGCCAATAATGGGGGAATACAGTCCCAAAAATAGGGACACATTTCAAATATCCATCTTATAAACTTAGAAAATTGCTAGAATAAAAGGTTTTGTGTTACCATGTACTTTCTGAAGAATATGAAGTCTGAAATTCAAATGCTTGTCATTTTTATTTATTTAACATTTGTTAAGCAGGAAAGTCTGACTTGGAACAAAAGCCAATTTTCAGCAGAGGCCCAGGGAGAAACACTCTAGACATATGTCTTTGTAAGATGTGAGGACACCAGAGCACCCAGAGGAAACCCATGCAAACACAGGGAGGACATGCAGACTCCACACAGAAGGCACCCCCAGCCAAGAATCAAACCACAGAACCTGTAGATGTCAGGCAACAATGCTACCACTGCACCACTGTACTACTGACTTTATAAAGACACAAAAATACAGAAACCACAGATTTTATGAAGAACAGAACAAATATGAGGCAAAAATCTGCAAATCTTTTACAAATGGTGGTGTAGGGGATTCAAGCTCTTGCCGCCTGGGCCCAAGGTACAGGATTCAAGCCTCTTCTCTACCCACCACCATATAGCAAGTGGGGTATTTCACACACACACACACACACACACACACACACACACACACACACACACACACACACACATATATCCATCCATCCATCCATCTACACACACATACACACACACACACACACACACACACACACACACACACACACACACACACACACACACACACACACACACACATCCATCTATACAGACAAACACACACACATCCATCTATACAGACAAACACACACACATCCATCTATACAGACAAACACACACACACACACACACACACACACACACACATGCATCCATCTAGTTCCATACTTGAGCCCATCCATCCATCTAGTTCCATACCTGAGCCCATCCATCACAATGAGAGCAAGTCTTCCCATGAGCCGGTGAGACAGTCTGGATTCTGTGCGCATGCTGACTGGTTCAAATGACGTGCATGCGTGATGTTCTGTGACTCGCATTTGTTTTTATTCTTTTCTTTTTTGTTTACAGCTGGGGGGGCTGCAGTCCTGCAGCCCAATAGCACGAGCCACCCCTGAACATCCTTCTTCATGGAACCTAGTATTCCTTAGTAATATGTATTACATATAAGCCACAAATTTGCCAACTCATGTCACTTAAGAGTGGGTCTCTGCATCTGCATATTTTATTAATATTCAGAGAAGGAAGGGAGGATTATATATTGTAGAGTCTATATAAACTAGTATTTTATTTAAAGTTATATGTATGTTATGTATAATACCTTAGGATTCTTACAGTCAAACATTTAAAGAAGATAACAAACTTTTAAATTATGAACGCATAAAACTATCTATGAATTGAAGCATGTGTTTCATTACAACCTATTTTTTTAGTCAAAAACTCAGACTATTTAAATAAACTATGTCATATAGGCATTTTTAAAATTCAGTAGGTTACTATAAATATTCTATGACATAATATGTCAAGACAAGTTAGGCGAGATTGTAAGAATAGCAGTGTGTTATTTACTCTTATTCTTTAGTAATATTCAGTTTAAATAATGAATACCATCCAGATAACATTTTAAATAATATATGTTTCTCTCATTTTTTGTTTATTTTATATAGGAAGAGTTAGTTATGTCTCAATACGTATATTTTGTCCTTCGCCTGCACTGTCTTCATATTTAGTATTCACTTAATCTTTGTATTTACAAAGTATGTGGCTTACAAGGTATCAAAATCAAAAGAAAATACCATAATGAATTCTAAATTAAACTTTGTCATATCATAGGGTTAACAGAATATGTCAATAGTATGACACGGTATCTTTTTTTTTTCCTCAAAATTCTTTTTTATTTTTCAAATATAGTTAAATAAATTTCATAGTATTTGTATATAACATCTTAAATAACTATGTACACTATTTACATCAGCCTGACACTATAGCAGAGCTCAGTATGTATAATTACTTTATAGGTATAACAATCCAGTTATCAGAGTGTATCTGTTCAGTTATTGTAAAGTGTCAATCAATGATAAGACTTTTTTCCATGGATTGTTAATAAATGGCTTAGGATGAATCCTTTATTTTTTTATTTTAATTTCTAGCAATGCTGTGGTCTTCAGTAGGCTGTAGAAGTCTTCCAAAGTCAGTATTGTGTTTGTATTCCATCTTCTTGTTATACACTTTCTTGAGATTGCAAGTATTGTCCATGCTAGATACATATTTGACTCATTCAAATGAGGACCTTCATACACATTTAATAATACTATAGCTTTAGATAAGTTAAACGGTTCATTAAATAAAGCTTGTAAAAAGGTTTAATATCATTCCAAAATGGCTTAATTTTAACACAGTCGAAAAAATGTGATTCCAGTCTGCATTGTGTATTTGCTGACACCTCCAACATATTCCCTTTGTGGAAGAATTAATTTTAGTAATTCTATCTAGAGTTAAGAATGCTCTGTGCAAGCATTTCCAACTAAAACCTTTCCAGTATTGTGTAAAGGATATATGTTTTATTGATAATAAAATATTTGATTTAATTTCTTCAGTTAGCTGTAATGAGTGTTATTTTGCTATATAATTCCAATATGAGGATTTGGGTGTTGTTTTATAATTTATCAATATCTTGTAAAATTTTGAAATACTATTTCCCATGTCATAATCATTATATATGATTTCATATAGGTATTTCGTAAGTTTAGGTATTTCTTTAAATGAAGAATTACAAATTATTCTGCATAAATCTTGTGAATATGTCAGAATGCTTTGCATAGTTAGCCAATCTTGTTGTGGAATTTTGTATGTTGTTTCTATTGTTTGCATATCCAGAACTTTTAGTTCTTTGATACATTGAAACCAACAAACAAATCCTTTCTGTTCCCAGGAATTAATTATTTCTCTGTATATTTTATATGGATAGCTCTTTGTAACTATGAATGGTGTTAAAAGATCAAACCAGATTTTTAAATCTATATTTGCATTAATAATTTTCCTAAATGAGTCAATGTACTAATTAATCATATGAGTTTTAGTGGGCTTAGTGATGTTATATTGCATACTAATATTTATCTGTTATTTGAAATTATTTTTGTTAATCAAATTCATTTGATA
The DNA here is from genome assembly GCF_019279795.1 of Protopterus annectens. Classification (NCBI taxonomy): domain Eukaryota; kingdom Metazoa; phylum Chordata; order Ceratodontiformes; family Protopteridae; genus Protopterus; species Protopterus annectens. The sequence goes on along the minus strand of NC_056736.1, from coordinate 267,951,330 downwards.
TTACAGTTAGTAATTCGTTCCAATTTGCAGAATAATTTGGACTTATCCAATCTGAGATTGTTTTAGATATTGCTGATTTTATATATATTTCTATATCAGGAATGTTTAATCCTCCCTGTTTCCATGGTCTGCTATGATGTATTAAAGCTATTCTGTTTCTTTTGGGAAACCATAAAAATTTTATTAGGCATGAGTTTATTTCTTTGAGTATATTCCTTTCTGGTAAAAGTTGTATTGCCAAAGGTATATATAGAATCTTGGGTATTAAAACCATTTTTATTAGCTGTAGTCTATCTTCAAATGTTAATATTATTTTGGTCCACTTTTCCACAGAGATTTTAATTGTATTGATGATATGATTGTAGTTTTTTTAGACTAATTCATTATTATCCTTGCATAACTCAATTTCTAGATATTTTAAAGTAGATTCTTGTTTCCCTATAATGTGATACCCCTTCGTCTGCAATTCTTTTTTTATTTAAAAATACATTTTTTGATTTTGATTTATTGAAATGGAGTCCTGAAGTCCTATAAAATGTGTCAATTAAAATATCTAATTCTCTAATGTCTCTTTTGTATTGGATAATGTTAATAATATGTCATTAGCAAAGAGCATTACTTTAGAATTGTATTGTTCATAAATATCTACTCCTTTGATTTTTGCATTGTTACATATTGAATCTGCCAATATTTCAATAGCCAAAGCAAAAAGAATCGGTGACATGGGACATCTTTGTTTAGTACCCTTTGTTATATGTATAGATTATCCCAGCCACTGGGGATGCACAAGTCAGTGCATTTCTTTGTGCTGGTCCCAAGCCCAAATAAATGGGGAGGGTTGCGTCTGAAAGGGCATCCTGCATAAAACTTTGCCAAATAATTCATGTGGACACCAGTAAATATTTCCATACCAGATCGGTCGAGGCCCGGGTTAACAACGACTGCCACCAGTACTGTTAGCCAACAGGGTGCTGGTGGAAATTGGGGTACTGTTGGCCGAAGGAGGAGAAGAGGCGGGAGGCATGGCCAAAGGCAGGAAGAGAGAAGAAAGGCTAGGACTGTGGTAGTGAGGGTTGGAACTTTGAATGTTGGCAGTATGACTGGTATAGGGAGAGAGCTAGCTGATATGATGGACAGAAGAAAGGTTGGTATATTGTGTGTGCAAGAGACCAGATGGAAGGAGAGTAAAACTAGGTGTATCAGAGGTGGGTTCAAATTGTTTTATCATGGTGTGGATGCGAGGAGAAATAGCGTAGGAGTTATCCTGAAGGAACAGTATGCTAAGAGTGTTTTGGAGGTGAAAAGAGTGTCAGATAGAGTGATGTTTATGAAGCTGGAAATTGATGGTGTAATGATGAATGTTGTTAGTGCATATGCTCCACAAGTTGGGTGTGCGATGGATGAGAAACAAAAATTTTGGAGTGAGTTGGATGAAGTGGTGATGAATGTACTCAATGGTGAGAGAGTTGTGATTGGGGCAGATTTCAATGGGCATGTTGGTGAAGGGAACAGAGGGGATAAGGAAGTGATGGGTAGGTATGGTGTTAAACAAAGAAATGCAGAAGGTCAGATGGTAGTAGATTTTGTGAAAAGGATGGACATGGCTGTGGTGAATACGTATTCTAACAAGAGGGAGGAGCATAGGGTGACATACAAGAGTGGAGGAAGATGCACACAGGTGGATTATATCTTATGTAGGAGGGCCAGTTTGAAGGAGATTGGAGACTGTAAAGTGGTGACCAGGGAAAGTGTAGTTAGGCAGCATAGGATGGTGGATTGTAGGATGACGTTGGTGATCAAGAAGAGGAGGAGGAGTGTGAGGGCAGCACCAAGGATCAAATGGTGGAAATTCAAAAAGGGTAATTGTGAGGTGGAGTTCAGCGATGAGTTAAGACAGGCACTGGGTGGCAGTGAAGAGTTACCAAATATCTGGGTAACTACAGCAGAGCTAGTAAGGGAGACAGCTAGAAAGGTGCTTGGTATGACATCTGGACAGAGGAAGGATGACAAGGAGACATGGTGGTGGAATGAGGAAGTACAGAAGAGTATACAGAGAAAGAGGTTGGCAAAGAAGAAGTGGGATTATCAGAGAGATGAAGAAAGTAGACAGGAGTATAAGGAGATGAGGTGCATGGCAAAGAGAGAGGTGAAGAAGGCTAAGGATAAGGCATATGAAGAGCTGTATGAAAGGTTGGACACTAAGGAGGGAGAAAAGGACCTGTACCGATTGGTTAGACAGAGGGACTGTGCTAGGAAAGATGTTCAGCAGATAAAGGTGATAAAGGATAATGAGGGAAACAGACTCACAAGTGACAAGAGTGTGTTGAGGAGATGGAAAGAGTACTTTGAGGAGTTGATGAATGAAGAGAATGAGAGAGAGAAGGTTGGATGATGTGGGGATAGTGAATCATGAAGTACAATGGATTAGCAAGGAGGAAGTAAGAATAGCTATGAAGAGGATGAAGAATGGAAAGGCTGTTGGTCCAGATGACATACCTGTGGAAGCATGGAGGTGTTTAGGTGAAATGGCAGTGGAGTTTTTAACCAGATTGTTTAATGAAATCTTGGAAAGTGAGAGGATGCCTGAGGAATGGAGAAAAAGTGTTTTGGTACTGATTTTTAAGAATAAGGGTGATGTGCAGAGCTGTAGTAACTACAGAGGGATTAAATTTATCAGTCACAGCATGAAGTTATGGGAAAGAGTAGTGGAAGCTAGGTTAAGAAGGGATGTGATGATTAGTGATCAGCAGTATGGTTTCATGCCGGGAAAGAGCACTACAGATGCAATGTGTGCTCTGAGAGTGTTGATGAAGAAGTACAGAGAAGGTCAGAAGGAGTTGCATTGTGTTTTTGTAGACTTAGAGAAAGCATATGACAGGCTGCCTAGAGAGTAGTTGTGGTATTGTATGAGGGTAGTGTGACAGCGGTGAGGTCTGCAGTGGGAGTGACGGATGAATTTAAGGTTGAGGTGGGGGTTACATCAAGGATCAGCTCTGTGCCCTTTCTTATTTGCAATGGTGATGGACAGGTTGACGAGATCAGACAGGAGTCACCGTGGACTATGATGTTGGCAGATGACATTGTGATCTGTAGTGAGAGTAGGGAACAGGTGGAGGAGACCCTGGAGAGATGGAGATATGCTTTAGAGCAAAGAGGAATGAAGGTCAGCAGGACTAAGTCAGAATATATGTGTGTGAATGAGAGGGAGGATAGAGGAATGGTGAGGATGCAAGGAGTAGAAGTGGTGAAGGTGAATGAGTTTAAATACTTGGGATCAAAAGTTCAGAGTAACGGTGAGTGTGGAAGAGAGGTGAAGAAGAGAGTACAGGCAGGTTGGAGTGGGTAGAGAAGAGTATCAGGAGTGATTTGTGGCAGATGAGTACCAGTAAGAGTGAAAGGGAAGGTCTACAAGAGAGTAGTGGGACCAGCTATGTTATATGGGTTGGAGACAGTGGCATTGACAAAAAGGCAGGAGATTGAGCTGGATGTGGCAGAGTTAAAGATGTTAAGATTTACACTGGGTGTGACCAGGGTGAACAGGATTAGTAATAAGTATATTAGAGGGTCAGCCCAGGTTGGAAGGTTTGGATACAAAGCCAGAGAGGCAAGATTACGCTGGTTTGGACATGTGCTGAGTAGGGATGCTGAGTATATTGGGAAAAAGATTGCAAGGATGAAGCTGCCAGGTAACAGGAAAAGAGGAAGGCCTAAGATAAGGTTTATGGATGTGGTGAGAGAGGACATGCAGGTGGTTGGTGTGACAAAGCAAGATGCAGAGGACAGGAAGAAATGGAAACAGATGATCTGCTGTGGCGACCCCTAACGGGAAAAGCCAAAAGAAGATGATGATGTTATATGTATAGATTCAGAGGTGAATGGACCTAGCTTAACATACACTAAATTATTTGTATATATATATATATATATATATAATGAACAAAGGAAGGAGGAAATTCAAATAACACCAGAATTTTGAATAAATAGTCCCAATTTAGGGAATCAAAGGCTTTCTCTATATCTAAGCCAATTATGAGTGTTTCTTTATTTTCTTTATTAACATAATCTATAAGAGAAATTATCCTTTTAATATTGTCATGTGTGTGTCTATGATATATAAATCCAGTTTGATCATTATTTATTGTTTTGGATAGTGGTATTTTCATTCTGTTAGTTAATATTGTCATAAATATCTTATAGTCATTATTTAATAATGGTATAGGTCTATATAAGGTACAGAGGTTTTGAGATTTGTTTTCCTTTAGGATTGGTGTGATTAAGGAATATCTCCAAGAGGGTGGTATTAAAGCTTGTGACTGAATTTCTAATAGAGTTTTATGGAAGAGGGATAGTATCTTTGAAGGAAAAGGTTTATATATTTCCATAATTATGCCATCTATACCTGGAGCTTTATTATTTTTACCCTCTTATATTGTATCTGTAATTTCTTTGTAGGCTTTGGGTACTTGCAGATCTAGTTTTAGTTTTTCTGGTATTTTTCTTTTATATTAGAACATTTTTCATCTAGATTTAATTGATCAATATGTATATTTTCTTTTTTGGAAATGTTCCATATAGTGATTTCTATAGGCATCAAGATTGTCACCTATATCAGAGACATTTTTCCTTTTCTTTTCATGGAAGATAATTTTAATGTTATTAGCTTTTGATTGTATTTTGATTCTTGTGGATAAATTATGTAGATATTTGGAAGAAGTGGTCAAGGTATTAATGTTTAGTTTTTCTAATGCTAAACTAGTTTTATGTGTTAGAATTTCATTGTATTTATTGTTTAATACTTCTACTTTCTTTTTCATCTCCAAATGATTTTGATTTTTTTCAGCTTTTACTGATAAAAGTTTGGATTGTAGATCTAATAATTCAGAATCCCATTCTCTGATTTTTTTATACCAAGTTAGGGTTTTACCATATATGTAAGCTTTTAGTGAGTCCCATATCATTATTTTATTTATTTCTGTGATGTAATTAATATCTAAGAAGAACTGTAATTCAAATAATAACCAGGGTTTGAACTCTTTAATTTTAGTTATACATGCTGGAATTCTGGAGTTAAAGATTAATGGTTTGTACCCATTTTGAAGTTTTAGTATCAATGAATTGTGGTCTGAAATGGGGCAGGGATTGATTGAGAAATTAATGATTTTAGAGTGTAATTCATGGGCAGCAAATATTTTATCTATTCTAGTTTGGGTATCAAATCTGTGATCTTGATGGGAAAACAACAAAGATTTATCTTCTTTAAATTTGAAAGTATCTACAAGATGAAATGATTCTACCCACTTGTTTAAAGCTTTTGATACAGCAGATGTACGCAGCTGTCTTTTATTTGTAGTTTCAGAAATATCAAATATACAGTTAAAATCTCCTCCTAATATTAAGTTGCCTTTATAATTATTGGAAATGAAATCCAAGTGTTTTTTAACAGTTCCTGTTCCAATGCCTGGGAACCAGTATAGATTGGCTAGGGTCCATATTCTGTTATTATATTTAACTATACTAATGCCATAAGGCCTTCTTTATCTTCATACTTATAAATGATTTCTGGGTTAATCACATTTGTTTTCCATAAAATTGTTACCCCTTTTATCTTTGTCTTATAAGTTGATTCCACCAATATCATATATTCTTTAGGATTCCATTTGTAATTGTCATTTGTTTTGAAATGAGTTTCTTGAAGGAAGATAATTTGTCCTTTGTTCAGTTTTAAATATTTTAGTAGATTTGATCTCTTGCTAGGATTGTTTAAGCCATTGGTATTTAAAGATAATAAAGTTAAATCCATCTTAGGTTAGTTAAACTCTGTATTTATTGTTTTATTGTGACTATTAAACATTTTCCTCTGATAACTATAAAGTATATGTTTGAGCTTTTAAAGGAAATTATCAGTTTTATACTTTGAGTGTTTACCAATAAAGTAATATTTTGGTCAGGCATACTAAAAATGTTTTTGTGAAATAAATTTAAATTAATAAATGTAAACAAAACTAACAGCTGCACTACCCATAGAATGAAAATAATTCCTATCTGATGGATAAATCTAAGTCCATCAGATTAATACTCATACCTTGACAATCCATAACATCTGAGCTCCATAAATTGAATTACCATATGGAGAATATTTGTAATAGGAACAAGCAATATTTATATTATTTTGACCATAGTACTAGTGCAGATTAGACAGAATTCTAATATAATATAAATGTCTACTTAATGTATAAGCAATTAATATTTACATGAAAGATAGATGACAAGCAATTCAATCATAGTAAAGTAGGATGTATCATATATAAAACCTCAGTAAAAGATTATAGCACACAGTTATTTAACATATTCACCCTTGTTGATGAAGTCTTTCAAAACCTATTACTTAAATATAAATAGATAGTAATAATATTTATACCTAATGTTTATAATACAGTGGCCGGGATTCAGTAATCCTCTGTGTAAGACTAAATAAGTCTTACATGGAAACTGCAGCCTAAGAGGAAGACGTCAGCACGCCATGCATATTCATGAGGGTGTGCTGACTCAACTCTAAGGCTAACACGGAGCGTGCACGAGTGCAGGGGGCATGTCAGAATGCCAAGCAGTCCAAAACTCCATGCCTCTGCAAGTCCCTCAATCATCAAATGTCAACTGACATGAGCAAGTCCGCTCAAATGTGTACACACCCAACACTACACTCCCCCACATTCTAAACCCCTGCACAATTATAAAATGTAAAACTCTTATTTTTTTTTCATTATTCCAAAAATAGCTGCCCGTATTTGTGCATGTTTGCGTGGGTTTGCCCATTGCTTAGCTACAGTTAGCAGTTTAGACATCGAAGAGGATAATAAGAAATTTATATGCAAATTAAGCCAAATAGCAATAGCGTAGTGGTAGAGCCTTCACACAAAGAGGAGGCATTCGCAGTTCGAGTCCCTCCACTCCCATTTCTATTTTCTGTAGGAAATCTGTATAGAAAAATAATTCCTGACATTTATCTTTTAAATTTTAGTAAAAAGCATTGAAATGGCCCATGTAATAGTGAACGATATTTTATATATATATAAGAAGGTGAATTGGTTATGCATACTGATGAATGCATAAGTAACGTATCTTAAGCAATGTGAAGCACTGCTAAGCAAAGTTTACCAGTATTAAGCACATTTAAGTATAATTGCTCATAGCTTAGCAGTGCTATAACTAGTGCAATGGCTTTGCGTGTAGCTGCGCATCGCGGCAACTAGCGCAAACAAAACATGTTTGCGCATAGCTGCGCACTGCGCTAACTAGTGCAACGTCGGGCAATGTCGAGCAACATAGAGCAACACTGGGCAAAGTTGAGCAAAGTCAGCTAAACACAGCCACACCTCCTAGCCGGTCTGGCCAGTAGTAAAATAAAAAGCAATGACAGGCCTCGAACCCGGGATACTGTGCACCATAATCACAGTACTGAACCACTAAGCCATAACAGCTTTTGATATGCATGCACTGTCAACACACACATACATATTAATGAAAGTTTACCCAGTGCTAAGCAGGTGTGCTTTCAGCTGAGATTTTTCAAAACCGGCCAATCACAAATAAGTGTGGGAAATGAGGCATATTTAAGCTCCATAGGCGGGAATACTTACCATAACTGGTTGTAGCTCCCATCTGTAGGCAGCATGGCTGGTGCTGGAGAGGGCTCTTGCTTTCGAGTGCAACGGTGGGGCATTGAGGAGTCAGAAGTGATGGTTTGGCTCCTTGTCCATAATCATGATGCCAGACTCCTGCAGGGCCAGTTCCAGGGCACTGAATACAAAGTGAAAGCATGGAGCCGTCTCGCACATGATCTCACCAGTGCCACAAGCGTCCCTCAGACTGGTGAGCAGGTCAGACACCACTACGCAGACCTGAAGAGACGCAAGGGGGACCGACTGAACCAGTGGATACAGGAGGCCCGTGGGATGCAAAATGCCCCACTAATGAGTAGGTAGCCATGGAATGAAGTATGTAAGAATTGCTATCATAGTCAATAGTATGGATAGGTATATGTCTCAATATCACTTCATTTACTTCACAGCTGCAGGTATCCGTGCTGTGAATCAGCAAGCCTATGCAGATAGGCTGCTAAGGCTGCACCACCAGGCAGGTTAGTAATTATTCTGCATGTATTGTTATATAAAATAAGTGAGAGAGTCTGAAAAAAAGTGTTGTAGCCCAATAATAAAGGTATAATAAGTCTTGAATAACTTCTCTACATGTACTGTTATGTAAAATAAGTGAGAGAGCCTGAAAAAGAGTGTTGTAACCCATTAATAAAGGTATAATACGTCTTGAATAAGTCTTCTGCATGCACTGTAATATCAAATAAATGAGAGTGCCTCCAGAAAAGTGTGTAATGTAATTAATAAAGGTATAATTCCTGGAGTGTGTCCGTGTCACTTTCCCCGAAATGTTGTTGTACCCTTGCATTATAGAAATAGTACTGTTGTATTAAGAGCTGTCAACCCACACTTGGGTAGGCCTATATAAAGTGGATGAAGGGAGTGCCAGTAGCTGTTAAGCATATATACAGTCCTCAACTGTTGGTTAATTGCTGGCATGTATAGGTAAATCTGGCACATGAGTAGCTTGTTATTGTGTTCCCCAGAAATGTCATTGTGCTGCTAGAAATGTAGGGGGCTGTTAAAATATAACTGATAATGTCACCTGAACACATCCAGATATGTAGATATATAAATATAAATAAAATATATAAATATGTAGCAGTAACATCTGCATCCTGGACAGTTTGTATGTCAGATACAGATCAGGTATATAAGGAACTAGCAAAACCCATTTCACAATTTAACGGACATTGCCTAGTGTAATAATACATGTAGGGGATATATACCTGCAGTCAATAGGAATGTAGTGTAAACTATAAGTACATATAAGTTGTTAATGGTGGTATCTTTTTACACTCTACTGTATGTGCATAAACAATGCAATTCCACACCTCAATGGGTATGTCTAATCTCAAAACATTTGTTGGGACATATGTCCTATTGGTTTATAAATATCTGCATTTACTTTGATGCATGTGCCCTGTTCAAATACCACAATCTTGGTGGCCTGTTGCCACCAATCAATCCTGCATGCTGCTGGAATGTCTGGTGTGTTGGGTTAATGGGAATACTACTGCATGCTGTACTAATTTGGAATGCTGTTGGCTGTTACCAACCCATATTGTCATTAAATCCTCCTAAACATAGAACATATGGGAAGGCCGGTCCCAGTGGACCCACCTGTCCCACCTCAGCAGGCGATGGCACATGGAACCAGCAGGTCCGGTGCCCAGCCCGGGACCTCCTCCTCCGTTGGCCATGTGCCACCTTCGGGTGGAAGCACTGCACGGGATGGGGCTCATCCCCCCCATGCAAGCTTGGCCGGAGGAGGGCACCTATCACCCTCCGAACAGTCCGGGCTGTGGTGCGTAGGGAGATCAAGCATTCAGTCACTGATCCTCTACGTCAGCTTGAGGCATGTGTGGCGCGACTCACAGGTGAGCCTGCCCCTCCTATGCAGCCCCCAGCACAGCCACCCTCTGGGATGTGAAGGTGCAGTGGTAACTGCCCATGAGTGGGGATCTCAGTTCCACTGTTGCCATCTGTGGGCTCATGGGCTTGTGATTTCCAAACATCCTTCCCCGTCAATGGTGTTCACCCACCACATGTCATATTCCGCCCCTGTATGCATCTTGTTTGTCTTGTCTGTTTACCTCCCCAACCTACCTCCCCAAATATACCTACTTCCCCTACCCCACATTCCACTCTCACCTGAAAAAAAAAAAAGGGCAATCTGCTCCCAAAAAAAATTACGCCCCATACATAGCTGCCCATTTTGCACACATGTCCGCTGGACACATAAACTGATATTTAATTGGCAGTACAACATACTTTGTTGTCCTTACCCCTCTATCATGGGTGGAAGATTTCAAATTTCCCTCCAAATTTCTAGCATATGCACAGCTGTTGCTGTTAAAGAAATGGACAGCTATGGACCGTCCCTACACCTGTCCTGGACATCCTGAGCTGTTTTCCCTACTGTCTTTCCCTCTTTGTGCCCCTTTTTCACCACTTTCCTATCTCCCCATTTTCTTTTCTTTCAAAGAAATGAGCGCTGGGGTTAGCGGGAGTAAGCACTTCCAAGCAGTAGTTAGCGGGTTTGCGCAAGTGTGCACTTGTGTGCGTTTAGCTAAGTATTGCTAAGCTTCGCGCAAACCTGCTTACAACTGCTTAAAAGTGCCTTAGTCACCCTACATGTGAGGGCCATTGTTCTGCTCAGCAGCAAAATAAAACACCTCTGTCAGTCTCAAACCCCGGACCTTGGACACACTAGACTGCATGAAGTGCCACTAAGCCACAGTACATATACAGCAGGTTGTTGCTGAAATGGATATATCATGCATCAGAATGAGTGAATGTAAAGGAAAGATAGGAATGCCATAAGACAAAACCTGTTCTGTGGAACTTTACCAGCAGTTGTTGTGGAATTGCATTACATGACTGTGATAACAGAACCAGCCATTCTAGCAGTAAATAATGTTACAGCAGCACTTTACAACCCCCACACAGTATCATAGCAGGACAATCCCCACCCAAACGTACAAAATACCTGTGTGTTCAGGGTCCAGCAAGGATGTAGGTAGGCATACTCAGTACTGGAATTGTCCAGTTTTCTTGAGGATCCTGTGCTAATGTCAACAATAAAAAAGCACAAACTGTGCAGAAGTGAGTACATTAATATTCACAGTATAGCAGTTCACAAACAGTTCATGTGCCAAATAAATACATCTCAATAACTACTTATGTATGGCAGCTAATTTTACAAGTACAAAATAAACTACATACTCCCATGTATCTTGTGTTAGCATTTGTAGGGATGAGTACAATTCTACACTGACAACTGTGTACTAGAAGTGGCAACATTCAGGTCTGAGTACAACATTCAAATCACTGGCTACACCCCTAGCTTCAGATATAAGAAGTATACCAACCTTCTGACTTACACAACGGTGTCCACAGCAAACAAGCATGGTCCTCACTTTGGGAAGCTGAAAGGACTATGCCTACCTGACTTAGCAATTTCTAGCATTGGGTTGCTATGACAGTGAGTACTGCAATTACCACACAGCAGGCTGCATGCAGTTACCAAATGGTGGCCACCAATTGGTGCAGAGGCCATCACATGCACATGTGCAGATACCTATAAAAGCAGGCTGTACTTGCTGTCCACACATGCAATCATTTCATTGCAGCTACGGAGAGAGAGAGAGAGAGAGAGAGAGAGAGAGAGAGACACAGACAGACAGACACCGAAATCTTGAGCAACAGCAATAGAAAAAAAAATTAAAAAAAATAAATAAATAAAGAAAGAAAGAAAAAATAAAGGAAAAAAAAGACACACGGGACTGAAAATTACAAGCACATGCAAAGAAAAGGTATGTAACAGATATGTATTTACTGGCATGTAGTAGATGTTTTCGAAGAGTACTCTACATACTTTGAATCATCCATATGCGGCAGCAGTATGTATCTATGCACAGATGCCCTGCATAAATACTGCCATGGAGAAATCAATGTGTAGCTATGTGCAGTGGGATATGACGGTGACATATGTAGCTCAGCATTAAATATCAAACATCTGATCCATGTTATCTGTATTCTGTACAGTAGTGTGTACAATGTCTGTTTGGGGGAGTAGCGCATACAGCTATATAAACATGGATGTGACAGAGTAACAAATGCATGATAGTCATATTAACGTGTAGCTTAACATTGGCAACTGCTGTACCAGGCTAGTATGCTAATCTAGCATTTGCAGCTATATATACACCCTCTAATACTAGTGTGTGCTCACATGTGACACCTGTTCATGTTTCAGCAAGGCCCAACAGGTCAGCTGTGAGGTCCATGGACTTACAACAGTGTGGACCTTGTGCGTGTATGGCACACACATACAGAGAGATCTGTCTGTGTAAGATATATTAGCATCTGTACATGTACATAGAGCAAGGGACATACTGCAACTGTTTGTGAAGGGTGGACATATATATGTTGGTGAAGGTTGTTATGTGCATATTTATATGTAGGTTGTAGTGTGTGGCAAACAAGACAGCATACAGTGCTGGTATAAGACATGTGGTGGTTAAACGCTGTGGGTATGATTTGTCAGGTTTGCAGTGTTGCAGCCAGTGAGGCCTGCTAAAGCTACATGGGCTGAGAACACCTTCAATGCATTCCGCACAACACTGTGCAATATTATTACATAACTGTATACCTCACAACCTTCACATAATTGATATTCCCACCATGAAAGGTGGACTGTATATGTGCCTATATGTATATCTATATGTACACCAATGGATGTTTATATGTATGTGTATATATATATATATATATATATATATATAGAGAGAGAGAGAGAGAGAGACAGGGTCATATTTACTGCAACAGATGCCTGGTGACAAAGCCATGGACTCAAGCTCAATGTTGAAACTGCATTGGCATCCCTTCTTGCAAAAACTCTGTACCCATGAACTACCACATAGGTGGTAGTCTATTTAACATTGAAAGTGTGATAAGAGACCATGGGACACAGGTGGACAGTAGTCTCCCCTTTGATAATCACAGTGCCACACTAGTCATGTAATCTGTCTACGTGGCACACCTCATCACAAAAGGTGTGTCATCCAGGGAAATATAGGTTAGTGTTCCCCTCTATTCATCACACATAAAACCCATTATAGAGTACAATGCCCCATGTGGTATGTACCTCACAAGACATCTACAGCAACTGGAAAGGCCACAGACATACCTCACAAAGAGTAATACCGGCCTCAAACAGATGCCCTATGCAGACCGTCTCACAAAACCACAGCTAGACTGTGTTGCATACCACCTACCCAGAGGTGACCTCTGCCTAGCATACAAAGCTATGTCAAACCCAGAGCTGTTGGACATGCTCCACATAAACAGATCACAATCCCTATGAGCTACACACTCTAGGGACCTAAACCTTGTCACCTCAATAAACAGAACATGCTGGAGGGATAGATTCCTATCTCAGAGACATCCCATACTCTGGAACAAACCACCTATCAATAGCAAACCAAGCTCCTCATTAGCAGTCATCATGAATAATCCTGATGATTGGATGGGAGATAGGAATTACACCCCAGGAATCACCTCTGTGGCTCTGATGGACAGGGGCACGTGAAATTAAATTACATGTGTGTCAAAGGCCAGGGTAGCGTATGGCTAGGCTTCTATAGACCCTAGGGCCAATAGCCTAATAGCTACCTATGAACCGATACACACCCACATGTACGTGTTGCAATAACTGCTATGTGAGGTTGACTGAGTGTGATGGTGAATGTGTTGGTGAATGTGTCGAAGTTCTGTATATGTGTGATAGCTTAGTGGGAAACTTTTTCTGTCATGCTATTTTGTGTCCTAACTCTGATCCCAGCAAAAGATGTGTATGCTATCGCTAGGCAGAAAAGCAGTATGGCATATGGTCTGATGTAGTCCCTTGGTGTCAACTGGGGTGTGCCATTGTAGGCCAAAGCAGTACATGTATGCTTATTGATTAGTACTGCTGGTGAATCCAAATCACGTATGAACTGTAGTACTACCTGAAGCTGTAGGCCTAAACATCACAGTATGGTGTATGTCCACATTGCTTGGAACCACTGTTATGTGTGTTCCCTGTAGTCCTCACAGATTACATACCTCAGGCATAATGTTTTGTAAGTACTGACACACAGTACTATATGGTACACAGGTAAAGCTCATCTGGGTTGCCATACCTTTGTGTCTTGTATGTATGTCTGATGTGTGTGTGGGTATGCCTGTAACATGCCCTCGGTCATATGTGTGTTACAGGATATAAGTGCGTATCAACATGTATAGTCTAGTACAGCAGTATGCCACCTATACTAACGAATGTGCACATATGTTAGGCAGGGGTTTGCCACCAACAACTAGTGTGGTATACTGGTAATACTGTAACTGGACTTTACAATCATTGCAATGGATGACATATTTCTTTATGCATTAGCTTGATATATACCTCCTGTGGCTAGGTGGTGCATTGTGTTGCATACAGTGTGACATGTACTGTTGTATAGTCTTACATACTGGTTTCTCTTTGTCGCTGTGCAGAATATGGTTTGATATATAGAGCATGCCAGGCACTGTCAGGCAGTTGTGGTTTGAGCACTGATATGTGGTATTGAAAGTGTGTATCCTCTGACAGCCAATAGGTTGCTATATATGGCAGTTCAGTGATATCTGTACTTTAGAATGTTAAGTATGCCACATAACTTGCTCACACATATTGTTTCATTGTCTTCCAGAGTCATGGCCCACCATTGCAATCCTACATATAGCCTAGCAGAGGATGACCAAATAACAACCAGCCTGGTTCAGCACTATGCCCTGCTGTTCTCAAGAACCAGCCAGGACCAGCATGAGCGGACTGCACTGTGGCAAGATGTTGTCCGTCGGGTAAATGACATAGGCATGCATAACCGGACATATGAGCAGGTACACCATCACTGCAGTGATTTACTTAGACATGTCCGGCAGCATGCATCTGATGTCCGTAGACAACAGCTTGCCACAGGTGGTGGGGTAGCCATCCATCCCCCCCTCACCAGAGTGGAGGAGCTGCTCCTCAGCCTGGTGGCTCCTGGCCAACAACAACAACAGGAAACATGTATCATCATGGAGGCTGGAGCCACCCAGCGAGTTGACATGGAGCGTGCAGGTATCACGGCATATCTGTAGACTACTGTTATCTCTATTGGTAGATCATGCATATGTGAGATGTGTACTGTGTAGTTAGAAGATGTGGTGCCTAGTGTTGTGCAATACTGATAATTTGGAATATAATCTGTAGGCCTATGACTGTCGACCATTGTACTACTGTAAGATTGCAAACCCACAGTAGCAATGCCACAGCTGTTGCCACTGACAAACTGTCTCATATCCTTGTAGGTCCTTCTGGTGTGACAGCAAGGCAGCAAACCCATGCTGGTGAGTGTGTTCTACATTTAATATTGCAAATTAAATGTGCATATCATAGGTGAGGTGTAGGCCATGCACACGTAACACACCTACGCATAATGCATGCTGTGCATGTTTGCTGTGAAACTATGCACATCTCAGTAATGTGAGTAGCTGCCTCAAACACATGCAATACACAGAGCATCCCACACAATTGTGGCAACACTGTAGTGGACATTGGATAGGCAGAGTCAATACACATGCACACAACATACACAACTTTGTCATACGCAGTACACGTTAACATGCTACACATGGTGTATTCAGACACCCGCTGTAAGGTCAAACTCCAGTATCCCAAATGTCATCCACACAGCACACATAATATACCTGAGGGGTAGAGGCCTATCATGTGGCTGTGCAATACTCTTCAACACATAACACATTCATGTTAGGCAATGATCCCTATTGGGCACCTTACAAACCCATGTAACAACTGGCTGTGAAATGGTGAATGTAGCCATGGTACTGCAGTTCAGGTACAGCATGCTAGTTGCCAGTCTGGCACACATTAGTAGCCTTGAGTGACTACATGATGCTGCATGCTGATGGCTCTTGGTACTACATCCCATCCAGTTAGAGTAACAACAGTACTACACATAGCATTCATTGCTATGCACCTCAATGTTGTGTGTGTGCAAACATATGCACCTATACACAATATGCATAGCAATCACCATTTGTACAAAGTGACACATATATGTCTTGTAATGCTATTGAGTGTATAGGTCACATGACACACATTGGGTATGTGTGATGTTAAATGTTGCAGTTGTGTTGTAGCATGCCATGTCATGGCTGGCACTGGCATGTCCACAATATGTCCTACACTCACAATAACCACTGTACAATGGCTATGTTGAGCAATGGTATTCCATCAGGTATACATGCACCACTCATCCTGTGTGTATACATAGCATGCATGTGCTAAACCTGTGTCCACAATTATCTGCTAAAGACACAGATGCTCTAATCAGAAATGGATGTCTATGTGACACACAGATACACATCCAGCCATGGTATGTATACCTGTGAGTGATGGTGCACAGGACATTGCAGAGCTTTTAATACTTGCACAGCAATGTTGTGTCCATGTACACACTGCATTCCAGGGTGAGGCCAATCACTGAACAACAACACACATGCATCAAAGTCATGTATACTGTTATTAGCAAGAGCTGCCTACACTCACACTGCATGCTGTTGAGCAACACACGTCCTGCATGCTGACACGTGTGATACGACTGTTTGGCTTGTGATACTGTACCCCACCATCAACTGCTAATGAGTATGTTCTGGATTGCTGGTGGTGTGTGTGTGTGTGTGTGTGTGTGTGTGTGTGTGTGTGTGTGTGTGTGTGTGTGTGTGTGTGTGTGTGTGTGTTATTTGTGTGCATGTGTGCATGTGTGCATGTGTTCATGTGTTCATGTGTTCATGTGTTCATGTGTGCATGTGTTCATGGTTGCATGTGTGCATGTGTTCATGTGTGCATGTGTGCATGTGTTCTGACATCATGTTCAGGTCATAAAGTGTGTTTCCTGTATTCCTCTCACAGGTGCTGAGTTTGGGCTGGTTCACTGCAGCAGGGAACCTGATATCACTGAGCTAAATAGTGATAATGAGGATAGGTGTGTTGAGGCACAGGCATGTTTGCCAGGGTCTGTCGTTGGTCCACCAGTCAACAGTACACAAGTGTCCACCCCATCCATGCACACAGTCATACTGCCAATACATTTATTTATTTATTTATTTATTTATTTTACATTTGTTGACCGAGCTAGTCTAACTGGATATATGTCCATTTTCAGTAGAGGCCCGGGGAGATAAGCTTCGTGGAATTAAAAATATAATCACATTATACAAAGATTAATTTGTATGTTACACATTTCAAGAGAAAAAAAAGCAGGGAGTAATCATAGTGGTTATTTGTTCATAGAATAGTGCTAAATATACAAATATACTTAATACAAAGCAAATGTAGTTGCAATACAAATGTAGTTGCAATACAGCATATAAAAAGATAGCAGCTGAGTTAGATAATATGTTGGTAAACAGGTTGACATAAAGAAGGAAAACAAAATGTAGGTGCTGTAATAATCAGTATAAAACTTAATAACTAGTCTGGTTAAAGAAATTAAGAGGATGTAAGTAAAAAAAAGTTTAGAAAGGTCAAGGTCAGTTTATTAAGAAAAGGAACAAGAATAATTGAGAAGAAGAGAGTAGGCAGATCCAAGTAAGAAAGGTGGTAGATCAGTCAGGTTTGGTACAGGGGCACAACCAGTGTGTTCAGAGAAAAAGTTTCAGTTTGTTTTTAAAGAGTGATATAGAGGGAATTGAGGAAAGTTCGCTAGGAAGAAGGTTCCAGGATTTTCCAACAGCATTAGAGAAAAGTTACATTCATCACCAATGCCCTTAGCTGAGGGACAGCGTACAGTCGGCATTGGCCAGGACAGTGTGGTATCTATGGCACATGCATCCCGACACAGCAGCCATACCCAGATGTCTGGAAGGGTACCACATAGGCAGATGTCCAGGGGTTTTCATCGGAGCACTGCTGCTCATCATGCCCCTGGCAGATGTGCCACAGGTCTTACAACCTCACGCATGTTCCAGGCTGTCATGGAGGCACAGACACGTATGGAACGGTACACCAGACAGGGACTAAGGGCACAGAGGGCACATACCGCTGTAATTGACAGTATCCGTAACCTAGCAGGTGCCATCCGTAATTACACTGAGGTCACTGATAGACGTTGGGGTGAGACATTAGATTTCCTCCGCAATGTCATGTCCATGTGTCAGGACAGTGCAGGATGTCTGAGACGTCACCGTGGATGTATGCCAGCAACATCAGCAGCTGGCAGTTGCTGCGGATGTCCCTCAAGTCACAGCCACTCCCGTAGTGCCAGTACCAGCCCAGCAATGTTGGGGGTGGGCAGTCCATAGACCGTCCTAGAAAACCACATGCACGTGGCTCTGGACAGTCCCAGCAGGGACCTGGGTTCAATGTACATCCGTCTACTTCTGAGGATAGTACCCAGTCTGGCTTAGTACCTGATACTGTCAGTAGCACCCCTGCTAGGCACAGGTACCATATCCATGGCCAGAGACGGTGATCTGTAAAGCCTGGCAGGTACAGTCTGTGGCTGTCCCACAAATTCCCTTATATGGCAGCCACTTGGTGGAATTGTGTGCATGCAGAGACACACACACATAAACCAGACACCTAGGGCTAACACATACCCGCACACATTACATCAACACTGGCCCATAGCAGTACTCTTGGCCCTCACACACACACACACACACACACACACACACACACACACACACACACACACACACGCACATACATGTCGATTGTATGGCTCAATGTAGGCCTCTGGCAAACCAACAACACACCCTGTGCATATGATGAAACCTGTGCCACCTCCTGTCATCTGTAACATTGATGCAGGAACAGGCTACCATGGTGCTGATGCACAGGGTGACTTTATAGCAGTATAGCAATGTTAGCATGTTGTCAGCAGTAGAGTGTAATGATATCCTTGAAGGTGTAGCTGAGCAGGCATGATGCATTAAAGCTATGATTGTCAATGTAGTATTGTTTACATCAGTGTTAGTTCCAATAGTGTATTGTCCGCCCATGTGCCACTTGGCTGATGTGTGTAGTATTGGCAGCATGTGTTAGAGAGTGGACAGTATGTATGAGATGTGTGTGACACAGATTTGCAGGTGTTCATTTGTGAACATGGTGGAGGTGCACTGTCTGCATATACGTGCATAGTGGACACATGGGCAGGGTGACATGCCTTGTATTACACAGTAACTCTCCATAGTTTCTATTGGTGGCCAGTATGCATTGTACTACACACATTTTGGAACTTGAGTACACATGTGTGTATGACATGGTTTGACACTGCGCAGTGGGTGATATTGTTACTATCAGTCATTGTTTTTCATTCTGGTAGTATACATAACCTCAACAGCCTGACCATAACCAATCGTTAGATGATGTCTTGACAACTGTCACACAGATGTAGGACACACAATAACATTTGGATCCTTCAGGTACTATACTATTCCAATAACCAGTGGTATTCACCTGCACCCATTCCTGAGACCACTCCTGTTTGGCATATAGCTCTCTTAGGTACAAGCAATCACAGTAGGGATATGTCCGTCCATGTCTGGTAATGCATACTGTGGCCTATAATGCATTCTCCAGATGACACACACATCCTCTACAAGGATATCATACAGACAGATACCTGTTGTCAAACCCATGCTGTAAAGCTATATGCCAACCAAAGCATAGTCATCCACCTTTATGAAACATAGTACCCCCACAGTACCACATAGGTAGTAGCCACCAATATGTTGAACGGGTACTGATGTGTACATGCAGCCAAGTGTTACGTCATCTGTCCTTTGGTAATCACATTTCCAAAGGTATTTTGAAATCCCTCGGTGGATCACATAAGCAATAAGGGGTCTGCATGCATATCCACAAAGGTTGTTGTACACCTATAATCAATAGCCATCATTGACAGACTTTGCTGCGTTTGAACAGGTCTGAAATATACCTCAGCTATAAACCCTCACTCACACAATTCAATAGAAACCGTAATGAGTGTGTGTGACATGGATGACCTAAGCCAGGGATCACTGCAGTGGCTGGCCTTGTCACAAGCATACAGATGTGACCTAAGGTCTGGAAAGCGACAGCACACTCTGGCAAAGATGACAGATGTGTTCATGAAGAAAGTAGGGTTCCCACCCATGACATAATTGAGGTCACATGTACGTCTATGTATTTGCCACACAGCTACCTGACATGTGCAATGCACATACTGTTGTCATACTGATATGTCATACAGTAGTAAAAGCAAAACCCACAACACACAATCACCAAGTGCAGGATTCAAACCCCTACTAACTACTTTATGATAATAGAGCAGTACACATTAACACGACATGCTATACACATTACAGGACATTTTCCTTTCAACAGGTATATTTGTAGGATGGTGACATCATCAGACTTGACAAAGATAAGTATACCACTTTTAAGGTGTTTTAGTACTCTCCAAAAATGGATGCTCCTCTCCAGGGAGATCACACACACACACACACACACACACACACACACACACACACACACACACACACACACACACACTTGCCAAGTGCAGAATTCAAACCCCTACCTAACTACTTTATGATACTACAGGAGTACGCATTTACATGACACGCTATACACATTACTGAGTTCTCCTTTGCACAGGTATATTTGTAGGATGGTGACATCATCAGACTAGACAAAGTGGGTTACATTAGGTGACATTAGGTGGGCTACATAGAAGGAATGTCTAAACACTTTGGCCATGTGATCATCAAAGGATAGTTTACTATCTACCTGTGTCCCCTGGGCCATAATGACTTTCTCCGCACATACTGGATTACCACCTATGTGGTAATTTGTGTGCACTTTGTTTTATCCAAAGGGGATGACTGTGCATTCTTTGGTATTCTGCTTGAGGGCATTGTTTTGACACCAGGTATCTGTCTCTGTAAGACCCTTCTGGAGGATGTCTGTGTCAGCCATATAGTCGACTATGGACCACAGTTAGCAGTCATCTGCAAACCATTTCAGACATATTACTCCCATGCTTGCCTGTACCTCTGAGCAGTATCTACTGAACAGGTGGGGTCCCAGGACCAAGACCTGTGTGATGCCGTTTGTGACTGGTTTAGAGTCGGACATGGCACCAGCAACCCTGAACATGTGTGTTTGATCTGTGAGCCACTTTGCCACCCATCCTGTGACATAGCTGTTAATGTTCAAGCTGGTAAGCTTGTCCATGATGACAGAGTGGGGAATGGTGTAGAAAGTCCTTAGTGAGGTCCAGGTGGGCTATGTGGACTACTTTCACTTCCATCTATGTCCTTGGTAACTGTTTCAAATAAGTCAACTAGGTTTAGGTGGCAGGATCTGCCTTTAACAAGGCCAAGTTGGGTAGAGTCCAATGTCTGGAGGTCCCCAATGTCTCTGTTTATGGGTTCCATGATAATTTGCTCCATAGCTTTGCAGACCAGGCTGAGTAGACCTATAGGGCAATGGTTTCCAGGTTCTGTTGTGGCAACCCTTCTGTGGAGCTGGATGACTGTTGGTGTATGCCATTCTTTGGGTACATAGCCTGTGGTACGATTGAGTCTGGACAGTGAATGTAGGTGAGGGTGTAGTTCCTTTTGGGGCTGGTGTAAGACACAGCCTGGGACACCATCCAGTCCCATTGATGCTGTGTTCTTAGCTTTGGAGAGGGCTGTCTTTACCTGCATGTCCATGAAGTATGGGTCTCTGCATTCTTCTGGGATGGACACAGGCCCTTTTGGGGGTGATGGGTGGGAGTTTGCACTGAACTTGTCCCCCAGGATGTGGGCAATGTAAGTTGGTTCAGTGTATTTCTTGACATTTTTCAGTAGCTGACAGCATATTTGGAAGTTGCCACCTACATGTTTGGTATAGCTAACAAAGGCTTTGTGGTTGTTATTCTTACATTCCTTGGCAATTTGTCTTTAGAAACTGGCCTTCGATTATTTTATGGGCGATCATTGTTTCTTCCTAATAATGATCAGTGATGCCTTTCTTTTTGTGAAGTTTGCTCTATCATGTGTTCGTTTCCTCCTTCTGTTGTATACCTTATTTATGGGCGATGACCACCAGATTGGTTTCTTATTTTTGGAGGAGTGCATCTTGGTTTTATTTGGGATGTCTCGATCCATACATCCCTGTAGATGCTCATAGGATTCACTTGTAAATGATTTGGCAGATTGTATAGCATTATCCTATAGCAAGGGGGCTTTGGAACTTTCCCCTTTGGTCTTGGGAAGTGTGCAGTTTACAAACCAAAGAAAGTAAAAAAGCAGACCAAAAGTAACTTTTAAACGAAACTCCTGCGAAAAGCAACCACAGCCAAATCCTTCTTTTACGTGCGTTATTATTAAAACTGCCGTTTTTTCCACACGGCAGCTAGCAGCTTTCCAGAAAATGAATTGAACACTGAATA
This sequence comes from Protopterus annectens, assembly GCF_019279795.1. Taxonomy (NCBI): domain Eukaryota; kingdom Metazoa; phylum Chordata; order Ceratodontiformes; family Protopteridae; genus Protopterus; species Protopterus annectens. Next base: position 267,929,159 of record NC_056736.1, on the reverse strand, counting down.
CATAGCATTTAAACCATAAAATAGAGGAAGTGACATCATCACATTTCCTCAAAACAGCGTCAGTAGTACAATATTAAAATCTTTCAATTTCAAATATACAACAATATCAAATTTACCAAAAATAAATGTAAACATGTCATAAATGTGTGTTAAATTCAGTGTGCAGTTTGCTTTTGAAAATGTCTTCACAGTGGTTTCATTGACTGGGGGGGGGGTGTGGATGTCCAGTGAGATTACTTTATGATCTGATATTACCAGCGAGGGGGTTATCTTTGTTGTGCAACACTGGTACCTCATGTTGGTGATGATCAGGTCCAGTATGTTGTCACCTCTAGTGGGCATGGTGACCAGCTGTTCCAGGGTGTTAGAGTTTTTAAACTCTAGGAAACATTGGGCAAAGGACTTTGTGCATAAGTAATTCTCCCACTCAATGTTTGGGTAGTTGTAATCTCCTCATATAATGGTGTTTGATAGAACCTTTATATTTTCCACTGTTCTCAGGAATACTGAGTGAGGTTCCTGAGATGAGGTACGTGATCTGTAGCAGGCTACAATCTGATAAGCAGCTTTGCCCAAGTTTAGTTGCACTTGCATGGTCTCCAAGGCCTCATGCTGTGCCACTAACCTGAAGGTGTGGGTATCCATAAGGTAAATGGATACACCCCTTCCTTTTGTATTTCACTTGTGGTTTTGGGTCCGAAGATCAGAGGGAATGTGAGTGTTTTATGTGGAGCATGTCCAACAGCTCTGTGCTTGACATAGCTTTGTATGTTAGGCAGAGATCACCTCTGAGTAGGCGATATGTGAGGGAGTACGGCTGGAGCATTTTGAGATGGTCTGTGTATGGCATGTATTTCAGGCCGCTAATGCTCATTGTGAGGTATTGCTGCAGGCTTTCCAGTTGTTGTAGTTGTCTTGTGAGGTACATAGCAAAAGGGGCGTTGTACTCTATAATGGTTCTAGTGAGTGATGAGTAGAGGGGAACAATGTCCTCTTCTATTCTGCATGAGACACCTTTTGTGATGAGGTGTGCCACATAGGAGGACTTCCTGACTACTGTGGGGATGTGATTATCACAGTTGTGTCCACTGTCCACCTGTGACCCAAGGTCTCTTGGCACACTTTCAGTGTTACGTATACTACCGCCTATGTTGTAGTTCATGGCTACAGAGTTTTTAACAAAGGGGATGACAATGCACTTTTTGGCACTGAGCTTGAGCCCATGGCTTTGACAACAGCCATCTGACTCAGTGAGGCCCTTTTGTAGGATGTCCACATCTTTAGTGTTTACAATTATGGCTCCTAGTTTGCAGTCATCTGGAAACTTCAGTAGCCACAGACCTTCCATGTTAAAGTTTACTTCAGGGAAGTAGATACTAAACAGGACAGGACCCAGGACTGGACCCTGTGGTACTGCACTCGTCACTGGTCCAAACTCATACTTGGAGTCTGCTACTTTCACAGTGTGTCTTGTGACATAGCAATTTATACCTAGTTTAGTGGGTTTATCTATATTTCCAGAGTGTGGGGTGGTGTTGTAAGCCATGGCAAGATCTACATAGGCTGTGCGAACCACCTTACCCTTGTCTACGGTTCTAGTGACTGCTTCAATGTCATATATCAGGTTTAGGAGACATGATCTGCATTTTACAAACCCAACATGGTTGTGGTCCAGGGTTTGGGGATTACCAATGTATTTTTTTATAAGTTGTATGATGATACATTCCATGGCCTTGAAGAGCAGGCTCATCAGGCTAATGGGCTGCTAGTTCCTGGGGTCCGTGGTGTCTCCACCCTTGTGTAGTGGGATAACCATCGCTGTGCACCATTCAGCAGGCACAAAGCCTGAGGTGAGGCTATGACTGAACATGGTACGTCAGTGTGGTGCCTGTTCGTTCTGTGGTTTGTGTAGAACACAGCCTGGGACGTTATCTAGTCCCATGGCTGCTGTGATACTGGCTTTGGAGAGTGTTTTTTACCTGTGCAGCCATGATGACAGCAGCTTTGCAGTCTTCCCTTATAGAGATGTGCTCTTTCATGGGTGAGAGGGGGGTAAAGTTAACACTGATCCTATCTGCCAGGATGTTGGCAATATCAGTTGGGTCTGTATATTTAGTCCCATTGAGCTGTAACTCAGAACAGATCTGAGTGTTGCCATGACATGGACCTGTCTGTTGGGCAGAGATCTCCTGAGTAGACAGTATGCAACAGAGTACAGTTTGAGTTAAATTCAGCCTTGTTGCATGGGCCAACTGTTTGAGACCAGTAATCCTCTTGTCGAGGTACTTCAGTGGTCTTTCCAGCTGCTGAAGGTGCCTAGTCCGATTCATCGCAAGTGTGTTGTGGTACTCTCTGATGGGTCTGATGACTGATGAGTAGAGGGAACCTCCTTTGACCTACATGCACAGACCTTGGCAGTTTGTGGGAACACATAGCATGATTTTCTGACCACTTTGTGAATGTGTTTCTGGAAGTAGAGATGACTATCCACATTTGTCCATAGATCCCTTATTATCACCTCCATATTTAGCCTACGTGTGTGAGCATGCCCAGTATGACCTTTCAGTATGTTGTTGCCTGACATTTGCTTCATTTATTTGTGTGTGAGCATGCCCAGTATGACCTTTCAGTGTGATGCTGAATGAAATCCACTACATTTGTTGAAGTGTGTGAGCATGCCCGGTATAGACATTTATACTATATGTGTGTGGAAAATCAAGTTGTATTTTTACAGCAGGGCTCACCTTTGTGTCATAAATCAACAGGGATCATGCTGTGCCTGCAGGGCTTCCATGAGACACTTTGCATAGACTTATCAACATTTCTACATACAGGGGGGACAGCTATTCTTTGTACATTTCTACCCGGGGGCACACCTGATTGTTACTGTGCATGTACATAGGATGAGGGTTTCACCTGACACTTATACACATTTGCTAGGCCTGCGCTGCTATGTAAGGTACACCATTTCAGTCTGTACTGTTGCCTATCATACTGGCTTGAGGCATACTACTGTACTATAGGTCTTAGCGTCCACTGTCACATATATTTGATTGCGACTTCATTGCCTACCCAACCCACATCACACCGCCTGGTTTGCTGTTCTCTGTCTGCATAGGGCTGTGGGGGAGGTTACCCATATGCCTCTTTAGGGGCATGATACAGCCTCTTTGTCAAGGCCAAGGCATACTGGGCATGCCTCCTTCTGCCTACTGGGGCAGGCACAGGTTGTTCCTGCTCTGAGTCATGCTGTGCCTGTGCAGGCCTTGGCAATTGTGGGGGGGCTGTTTGGCCCTGCCCCATGCTGTTCCTGCTGCAGCTGTTTTTGCTGGATCATATTGTGTAGCATGGCACATACCATGACAATTTGGGTACATGTAGTTGGTGAGTACTGCAAGGCTCCACCAGATGTGTCCAGGCACCGGAACCATGACTTGAACATCCCAAACACACGCTGAATTACATTTTGTGTTTGTGCGTGTGCCTCATTATGGAGTTCTTGTTCAGGTGTGTGTGCATTTCTGATGGGTGTCATCAGCCACGGCTCCAGTGCGTATCCAGCATCCCCCACTAGGTGACCATCAGGGATGTCCCCATTGGCAAATGTCTGGTACAGCTGTGTCAGATGCCAGATATGGGAATCGTGGTAGCTTCCAGGGCAGCCAGCACACACATTCAGTATTATGCCCTGGGCATCGTACATGACCTGGCAGTTGATGGAGTGGAAGCCCTTGCGGTTGATGTAGGCCCTACCCCGCTCACAGGCTGGTGCTTTGATGTGTATGTGCATGCAGTCAATTGCACCCACTACCTCAGGGTATTCCGCTATTTGCTGGAAGAGACTCCTATTGCTGGCCAATGCCTCATGGGAATTGGGGAAATATACATGATCACCGACATGTGCTGACATGGCATTCAGGAACTGGTGCAGTTCCCTGGATGCTGATGCCTGTGAAATCCCCATCATATCACCAGTTGGTCTCTGGAAGGTACCTGTTGCTAGTATTCTTAGGCCAACACATACCTTGGTTTCCACTGGGATGGGTTCCCCTCTGTTGGTTCTATGTGTGAGGCGTGGCCTGCACAGCTCAACAATTTGCTGCAGGAGGTCTCTGTCAACTCTATAGCACTCCACTATCTCCAGCTCATGTAGCCCCTGGTAGGTTACTCTGGGACTGTAAATTCTTCTCCGTCTCCTCACTGTGGGTTGCTCAGCAGCATTCACAATGGCACCACCCTCAGCATCTTGCACATGTTGCCTTATAATAGCAATGGCAGCCCCTAACATTTTTTTGTTTCAGTTAAGCTTTTTAAGTTTTCACTTCTCTTTGTATACTGCAGTGTTGCAGTGTTTCTGAGAAAAACATGGGGGAATGTTGTTTGCAGAGTTTTAAGTGCTGGGCTGGGCTGGGCTAGTGTACTGCCTGTGTAATTGGCTGATTCTGATTGATTTCACCTGGCAGCTCTGCTAGTTCTCCTTGGTTAACTTCCTACTAATTATTTTCCTTCCTTTTCCCTTTCTGTTTCCACAGGGGGCAGCGCCGTGCAAACAAGTGCAAACACGCGTACACGAGTGCACACAGGCTTAGGCAGGTGCACATCCATGCACACAGGCTTAGACAGCCTTACACAGGTTTACACAGGTGCACACACATGCACACAGGCTTAGACGGGTTTACAGGTGCGCACACGAGCACACACAGTGTAAGCACCTTTTCAAGAAATTTTAGTGATATCCACGGCGTACACCTTCAGTTTCTGGGTTTCAGTTAAAACTACTGTAGACACGCCTCTTCCATTCCTGAGTAACTCACAGCAAACACATGCCACTCTGCTCCAATAAGCTTACAGTCTTTCAGACATACCCCCTCATGATGTCACCTATCTTCTACTCTACTACTCCCCTACTCCTACACTTACACTCTAGGGACATGGCTCACATGCCAGGGAAAATTGGGATTCACTATCCTTATCCTCATTTGCATAGGATTGCCTACTAATGCTTGGTTACATCTCTCAAACTGAGCTTCCCCCCTTAGCAACCACTACTCAGTAGCCATGTTGTCTTCAGCCTGACATTCACCTGCATGGCAGAAGAATATTTTTAATAAGAATGCCTATTTTTGCCTTTTTTTTAATTTTCTGTTTTTGATAGCACCGCACATTTGCGCGGTGCTGCGCTATGCTTAAACATCGGAGATCAGGGAAAAAAAGAAAATTGATTTTTATTAATTTGCATCAGATAAAAATGCCAATGGCCTTATATTTGGCCATTGGCATGCTTCCTCAACTGGATGCATCCTTTATTTGGAGCTGTCATAGCTCTATTTTTCTATTTGCAGAACGGCACTCCATTACCAATGGAGTACATTTCTGCAAATAACTCTACTCTTACTCGGACAGGTTAGTGTTTCCTGGATCACAAATTTACCTCATTTGCATATCTTTCAGCAGCAAATGAGGTAATTTGCATAACATAACACTGTCTGTGCAAGAGTAGTTTTAGGAGCTCTCATGCATGCCCCTGCTGGCTGTTGCTGGATCGCTCAGCAGACATATTGGCTGTCTGCCGGCTTACTCTACTCTTAGACTCCGTGCAAGCCTTCATGAATCTGGTCCAATGTATTTTACTGGATATATCAGAAGTTATGTTTCATTGTTTGCCAGCATTTAAGTAATCATTTTGTTTGTTACTAACTTACTTAAAGCATCAAATTTGTTTTATGTAAACACTGATGAAAGTTAGTGCATTTTAATTATCAGTGCATCCCTCTTCCCCCCATTTCCTACACATAAGGATTTTCATATCTGTCATTTCTTGTTATAAAATGAGTGAAATTATAGGTTAAAAACAACAAATTCACTTATTGTGATTAATGATTACAAGTTCCCTATCCATATTTATAAATTAACATTTTATGGCATATACTGAAAGTTTTTAGATTTAAATGGCAACATTCTATTTTGTATAATCAACAAAGGTTAAACTGAGTGATTATTGTCAATTTAATACTATTTGTTCAGAATGTGATTGTTACATTCTTTGACATTACTAGTTCAGGCTTCTATTGTTTCCCTTGAACAACTTTGTCAGTTTCATGTCATGTATAAAACATTAAACATAAAACATAAAACGAAAGTTGAAACCAACACCACGTCCCAGGAAAGCACGGTCACTTTAACTTAGCTTTCATTTACTTTAATGACTGTGAACTTCCTCAGAAAAACCTGAGGAAGTTCACAGTCATTAAAGTGAATGAAAGCTAAGTTACAATGTCCATGCTTTCCTGGGACACGGTGTTGGTTTCAACTTTCGTTTTATGTTTTATTTTTGAAGTTTTTTAGTTATCCAGTTTTATTCAATGTATAAAACATTAGTTACCTTGGTAACAGCTTAAGTATTATGCATGGTCAAGATGGGTTACAAAACCACAATTCAAGTTAAAGCAATTATATGGCTTGTTATGCACATCTGCTTATATGAGAAAATCATCATTCTTCTCCTTGATACTCAATATAGTGTGTGTCATTTATGACACAGTAAAACAGTAGTGTTATTATACTCAAGCCCATGTTATTAAACTGAGTGTCTATTGTCAATTTAATACTATTTGTTCAGAATATGATTTTTACATTCTGTGACATTTCAAGTTCATTCTTTTATTGTTTCTCTTGAACAACTTTGTCAGTTTGATGTCATCTATAAAACATTAGTTACCTTGGTAACTGCTTAAGTATTACATATGGTCAAGATGGGTTTCAAACACTAAAATTCGAGTTAAAGCAATTAAATGACTTGTTATGCATATTTACTTATATAAGAAAATCATCATGCTTCCTCTTGATGTTCAGTGTAGTGTATGTCATTTATGACAAGTTAAGACAGTAGTGTTATTATACATAATCCTGTGTTATTAAATCCTGTCTTTAATATCTAAATTCAGCAGACTACTTCATCTTATATGACGATTATATATTTTATGTCTAGACTTACTAAAATCATACATTACATAAGTATTGTGTGTGTGTGTGTGTGTGTGTGTGTGTGTGTGTGTGTGTGTGTGTGTGTGTGTGTGTGTGTGTGTGTGTGTGTTTTCTTGGCTGTTACTTAGTTATTTGAGAGACCACAAGCTGTAATGTTTATTCTTATTATTAGCTCCTCCCAAGCATGTTTATATAGTCCATAGACCTTACATTATGAGACCGTTCTAGTTTTTTATTTGTTATAAGTATATTTCCATCCTTACATACACACATATCAGCAATTCAAGCATGGGCAACAACGCCCATCCAATTTTGCCAGAATACCATTCACTAGTCCATGTGGTGTGTTTCCAGGCTGTTCTTAAAATATCAAAACCAATATTCATCCTGTTCTATTTTACCAGCCTGTTCCATGCAGTAGCCACTCTGCCAGTGAACCACTCAACACACCTTCCATTCCCACAGATATTTCCACAAAGAAAATCTGATTGCTCTCTAGCACTTCCTGGCAACCCCAAACATCCCTAGAATCAGCTATCCCCATATTCGCAACACGTCCGAGCAAGCTCAGCTCCCACACCACTGCAAAGGGTACTGCACAAGACCAAGTGCTCTTAGTCTTTCACAATAACTCAGACTTCCACTCTTATGTAAGTCCTTCATGTGTTTGGACCAAAATGTATTTTAAATATAATATTGTGCTTATTTTGTTTTTTATTTATCAAGAATTAACTTAATGAGCTAAAGGAAGTGTTGGGAGACCATCAATATGTGTACATGTGGTTTAAAACAGCCATTTTATTATATATATATTTAAAAAACAAAAATGTCATTGCCAAGAATCATCTCGGAGGCTCCTCAGAGCCATTAAACATTATTGTCACTCTGTCTCCATTACCATAGCAACCTGGGAGCGTCTGTTTCTGTTAGTGTGTCTGTGTACTGCATACCAGAAGCTTGCGATGCACCTGAAGCAAAGCTTCACTTCACTGCAACTTCAAGCTTAAATTCCCTCCCTTTCAGTGAGGCAGCAGACAGGAAAAGAACAGACAGCAAACAGATCTCACTCAGCAGTCATACAAACAAACCATTCTCTGCCAAAATATCCCAAATCACAATTCTATCCACCCCATTCCTCTGGATTCAGGCTAAAACACCAAATGTCTCTTCCTAATACTCAAGCATCAGCCACAACACACAGCTTCCAGGAGATGAAAATGGCAACATATAACAACTGCCAGACACAGCTGCATCCATATACACCATGTCAGGCTTAATCAAACAGCACTCAAAGCTATGATACCTACCATAATTGATATTAATTATGTTTAGACAGAATTATAATGACATTTGTACTAGCTGCCAGACAATGCTGCATCCACACACACCATATCAGGATTGATCAAACAGTACTTGTAGCTGTGATACCTGCCATAATTAATATTAACTATATTTAAACAGAATAATGATAGCATGTGTACTAAGAGCTTGCTACTATTATTTAACCAGGATATACATGACATTTCTAAATAATACTTTAACTGAAGAAGGCATTAGTCTCCATGACAGCACTTTTTTCAAAACACTCTACTGTTACTTCTATTACATATGATGTTAATTTGTTACATTTGAGTCTGAACTCTGATGAATGGTGCCTTGTTGAATTAGTTAATTAATTACTTACATTATTATAAGCAAAATCTATGAAAAATGAACAAGATAAGTATTGATTGAGTTCAAGTAGGAGAATAGAAACTTCTGTCTGTATTATATGTTGCTTTGTTTGTCTTATATATAATGTAAATAGTAACCCACCTTGACCTACCTTTGTTTGTGAAGAATTATTGGACGCTTTGAACATTCTGAATAAATCATACTGTTTCTCAGTTGTTTAAGTATCCCTCCTTTTTTAAAATAAAAATAGATGACAAGTGATGTACCATATCAGCTGATACTTTGAGAGATGTAGTTGTAAGGGTTATTTTTTTTTTTGGGACAGCTATCTTGGAATCAGTTTTTTGTTTCTTCTTTCTAGCATCAGTCCAAGGATTTGTTTCATTTATTCTTTTAAGAGTAGGGGCCATCCACTCCATTTCTTCTGGGATATACACTATGTTGTTGTTTTTGATGAATATAGTAGCTTCTTCTAAGGCATTAAAGGTTCTCATCTCATTGGCAAAAAGTATTTTATATTGGCTGGAAAGGTCAGCTGTGCTTTAATGTTGTTTTGTTTTAACAGTTTTATTATTGACCAGACTTTTTTCCTTTGTTCTAGTATTCGGGAAGAATAATCATTGTCAAACCTTATCAGGCTTTGATTGTATTTTAAGGGTGATTTTCTCCAAGCAGATTTTAATATTAGTTCTTTGTCCAGAAATTAAAGAAATGTTATAACTATGGATCTAGGTGGAGTATTTGTTGAGTTAGAAGCAGGTTTACTCAGTGTTCTATGCACCCTTTTAATTCCAAATGAAAGTCCCTCTTTCAAGTCTAAAAAATCAGGAATCCAGGTTGTTAAGAATGAAATAATGTCTTATCCTTCAGTGTTTTCAGGCAGACCAAAGATCTTTATGTTTTCTCCTTTCCCTGTTTTCTAAGTCATCTATTTTGTTAAGCAGCCATGTCATCAATTGCATTTCTTTTTCAAAGCAGCATCTGGATGAGAATTCCTTGAGTTGTTCATATTCAGTGACTCAATATATCTCCAAGTTACTTGACAGGAAAATGTTTGTATATCTCCACCAAAATTGATATTTATATAGTTTAGTAGTTTATCTATAGATTTCTGACATTCTAAACTTGAAAATAATACAATTTTCCTATATTATTATACTAGTTTATGGAGCTCTCAAAATTCACTGCTCTCAGTTGGCCATCTAGGCTCCGCCCCATGACACAGTATCTTATTAGGTGTTCTTATTGTATATATATATATATATATATATATATATATATATATATATATAAAAAAAACAGTATTAAAATTGTAACCTATTGGATTCTAATAGATATATCAAATCAATGTAGTTATATTATATCTTCTCTAGTCCTGTCTGTCATTAAATGCATTTCTGTAATTTCCATAATATAACACATTTTTCTGTAAGATTGTTTCACTGGTAATTATCCACTATTTGTGTTACTATTGCTTAGACTGTGACTAGGCTGCTGAAATATAAAGAAATAAATAAGTAAAAGTATAGACTATGTATATGATATAAAACATATAATTATCAGGGTCAGTATATACATCTATGTATGGGGGTTGTTAGGACCAGTATTTAATTTGCTTTAGCTGCATTTCACAAAGGCAGCTGAGCTGAAAAGCACTGCAAATACTACAATGACTGTAGTACCAATAATTATTTTGATATATATGAAAATTTCATATAGTGCCATCTCAGCTAAAAGTTTGTAAAACAGTATCTAAGAATTTAAAAACATTGCTTAAGTATAGGAATGCAGGTATATCATCGGTATCCTACAACATATGCAGAGTAAACTCCATTATAAAAGTGATGAAAGTAGTGCAAAACCTGAAAATGAAATACTTTAACATTGACAGACATAACTGTTATCAAATGTGTAGTGTATTTGTGCACCACCACTGCCCACAACCAGTGCTAAAAGAATGCATTTTATGAAAGAAATAACAAGTGTGCATCTGACAGCTTGTTTTGTTTTTTGATTTACTTTGCTGTTTGTCCACCATTCCGATTGGTCCTTTGGTCTCAGAGAGGAACTGCAGGTTCAGAGGTTGATAACTTAGTTCCTGTTAGACATTGCAGTTGTTTCTGTGAAGAAATGGAGCTTGTGGATGAATTACAGGCTCGAGCTGATTCCCTAAACCTTTAATTCAAGACTATTTAAGTAGGAAAGCGGGAATTATTTATTAACATACATTTATAGATAGGAAATGTTCGTGAAAATGCTGTAAAATCTGCATCTATCTTATGAAGCTTTTATATTGTAAATTAAAAAAAAACAGCAACTTGAATACACAGAATCCTAGACAATTTAAAAACAAGTACAAAATGCAAGTTCTACCCTGAAACTTATTAACAGAAAATCTATTGTATCATGTCTTATTGGATTAAATATGTTTTTAGTAATCATTTAAACAACAGAAACAGAACTTTTTAAGAGGTTGTGAAGTTTTCATAAATGCAAAGCAGGACATGCTGGAACCAAATTCCATGAGTGAGACACTGTATCCATACAATCCTGACACATCATGTCAATAATATTTTTTATGATTTTTAATACGTTTTCACTTCTTAGATATTGGGAAGAGATGGCAAAATAAAATTTAATTTGTGGAAATTGTTGATAATAACAACTAGGCATTTTTAAGTACCTTACAGCCTATGTTATATATGATAAATAAAATTATGTTGCTGCATGTTATTAAGTTATATTATGAATTTAAAATAATTAAAAATAAGAATCATAGTTTTACCTTGTTTATCTTTGTGGATATCTGTGATATCAGAATGAGAGAGACTATTTGAAGGGTTTAAAAAAAGATAAGTACATTTTGTTCATTTGTCCATGAGTTTCTTCTTGTGTTTCACAGTCCAGTCAGATTTTGTTGCTGCTTGACTTTTTAATGTTGAAGTAATATCCTTTTGTTCATCTGTAGTTGTCAGATTTTTCTTCTTTATAAATGTATTTGCTTCTTCTAGGGTTTCAAAGGTTTTTTTCTCCTCTGGTAGGCAAAGTCTTATTTTGGCAGGGTATGTCGATTGTGCTTTAATACCAGCTTGCTTAAGTGTTTTGATGAGAGGAATAAAAGTGTTTCTTTTTGCAAAGACAGTCGTAGAGTCATCATTATCAAATCTGATTATCTGATCATTTATTTTTATGGGTGAGAGAGCCCAAACTGACTTTAAGATAAGATCCTTGTCTTGGCTAGATATCAGTTTTGCTATAATTGATCTTGGGTATGCTTTCTTGTCATTGGATGGAGTTGTAGCTAGTGATCTGTCAGCTCTCTCAATGCCAAAAGAAAGAGCCTCTGGCAAATTTAATGTTTTAGGGATCCATGCTGTTAGGAAAGTTAATCATAGTGTCTCCTTCCATTCCCTCTGGTATACCATAGATCCTGATGTTGTTTCTTCTGGACTGGTTCTCTAAATCATCCACTTTATTGATGAGTTTGTTGTTTTGTAGTAGGAGAATTTCAATGTTTTTCTCTGAGTCTATCAGTCTACAGTCAATATCCTAGACAGATTCTTCTATTGCTAAAATCTGGATTTTTTTCTGTTTTAAGATGTCACTCAGTATTTTGATTTGTTTATTAGAATCTTCCTTAATTTTGTCAACTTTTGTATCTAGTTTGTCCATTTTTATTATTAGATCCTGGATATTTGTTAGAATGGAGTGTATTTCTTTCTTCAGGGAGCTGTCCTGTTGTGTAGATTTAAGAAAACTCATCTTTTCTTTAAGTGTTGTTTCTCCTTTCTTCTTGTTGTTGATTTTGACAGGAAAATATGAAGATTATCAGTTGAAAAATATACCAAAAGAAAGCTTTTGAGTTCTAGTTTATAGATCAATTAATTAGAAATTATTTTTGGTGATTTTTAAAGGTAATTCCTGTCAGGAAATTTGAAAAGCTGCAGAGCAGATATTTTATGTTGCTATCAGGCTTCCATTCAAGCCATGCCCCCCTTAACACATTACTTTTGAACTTATCACATTATAATGTGCAAATGTTCCTATACAGTATGTATTTGTGCAGACCGTTTGTTGCCTATACATCTGAAACCAGTTAATACTTGGAATCCATTTTTTGAACATGGTTCTCCACACATATTCATTATTTGACATTAACTTCATTTACACTGAATTTTTTTGCATTTGTATACACAAAGACTGTAAAGTACATTTAGTCCAATCTACAAATTTGGTAACATTAACATCAAACCATAATCTGCTAATCAAAGAGTCTTTAAAATGTTGCAAAACGTCTTTTTGAAAATCTGTATCTCTCTTCTGCAATGTCCATATAGTAGGTAACCTTTGTGCTTGTAAATGTACAATTTGTGAAATATCCTGGCCTGTCAATTTTAATCTGTTTGCTAATATTTCTATATCAATTGAGTTCAATGTGCCTAAACCTGTGCTCCCCCCAAAAGAGTATCATACCATGCTCTAAGTCTCTTACGGCCAGTAGTATCAGAGAGAATGAGATATCAAAATGCATTACTGTTTTCTGGTATTTTTGTCCCACTACCATACATGTTGATGGTACCCTAATTACTTGTTCAAATTTAGATGGGATGATTATTAAAAGTTCTGATAATATAAAGGCACAGGTGTTGTCTTCCAATAATTACTGAATTATTAATACAGACCAATATACTTCTGCAGTATGTTCATACAATCAGTATAAAATTGAAGCAGTGTCCTTTCCCCTTGCAGTATTCAGCATTTTACAGCAGCACGATACTTTTTAAAAAATATACTTTTCAGTGCTGTATTTTACTGAAGCCAATTTAAACACAGTTGCTAATAAGATAACTTATCTATATAACAGATAATGTATTACATCTTACAGCTCACAGCTTTTACTGTACAAGGTTTGCTTTTCAATACAGATAATAATTCTCCATTTACCTCAGAACTAGGTTCCTACAAAATACCAGATCTAACACCATTTAGTTTTACAGTCCTCCTATACACTTTTTGTGCCATTTGGATCCTGTCTATGAAAGCAATCTTTTGAAGTCAATACTTTGGTATTTGCTTGATGTCATGCAGTCTGCTGCTAAGCTGGTTTTTGTTGTTTCAACCTTGTGTTAACCTTCAAGACTTTGGGAGTCATTCCTGTCTTCAGTTCTCCCTGTATCTGTGCTAGCAATTACTTCAGGAATTAGGGAGTCATTCATATCTGCAGTTCTCCTTGAAGCTGTGTTAGTCACAGAGCAATTATCACATAGTATGAATGCCAAACATGCATAATTACTACTTTACTATTTTTTCTTACTTTTACTACTTATTTTCAGAAAATACAATTTTAACCCTTTAATGTATTCTAACAATGGTACGTACAAAACAAAGGTGTACAGTAGATCTCTAATGAATTTAGTGAACTTTATTGAGGACTGCCTGAAGACTGTGGTAAAGTTGTTCACACAGCATACCTTGACCTTGCCAAGGGATTTAATACCATAACACATGCAGATATATAAACACACTATAAGAACTCCAAATTGACCTGAATATGGTTAGGTTGATTGCCAACTAGCTTAGGTTCAGGACTTGCACACTAACAGTATAGAGTATGGGGCGTGTCCTCTGTGAACATGAAGGTGGCCAGTGGAGTTCCTCAGGGATCTGTCCTAGAACTACTACTATTTGTATCTACTTCTCAGATCTCTATTTATTAAATGATGATCTCTGGTTAACAAAGTCATGGGTGATTGTAAGCTAGGGTTCATCATCAAGTCCCCCTCTGACATACAGACACTCCAACAGGAGCTTATGCTTGTCAGTAGCTGGTGTACAAAAAAACGGGCTCAAACTCAATGGCAACACGTGCAACACTGTAGCACTTGGCAAGCACCTTTAGCTCCAGCCTACAGTTTAGGTAACACACCAGTTTAAAATGAAAAGGAAGTGGGGGACCTTCATACTTGGGAGTATAGCTCCCTAATGTTTGACTATCCCATTGCAACAGTAGTTAACAACTCCTTTTGCTTTGCACAGCTCATGGCAAAAGTAATTTCTTCCAGATCAAAAGAAGTCCTCATCTCCTTGTACTCTGCACTGATTACAACCATCACTAAGTACAATGTCCTCTTTAAGATATGCCTTACTAAGCATATCAAGCAATTGAAAAGACCTCAGAGCTTTGTAATAAAAACAATCATAGGCTTAAAAGACCTGAGTTATCATGGAAGACTGGAGGTTTTATATCTATAGTCAGTATCATATAAATTCCTTATGGGTGATATATGCCTTGGTTATGGGGCTATAAGGAAGCCATAGTCCAAGAAGCCTTATACCTCCATAAATCAAACAGTTTAGCTATCACTATTGCCTGACATCTAAATCTACTCCAACAAATAAATAAGACAAGGTGAAGGGATAGATTTGTCATGCAGTACCTACACCATCTCTTGAAAAAACTTTCTCTCCAAATGACAAGTGGGACACACAAACACACACACACGTCTGCCTTTAAAAACTGAGCTAGACAACTGGATGGGTATTTGTATATTCATCCCTGGTATGAAATGCCTGGCCTTCCATGAAACAGGTGAAAGACCTAAAGATGGGTACTGGGAAGGCAAAAATGGCCTAGTGGCTCATTTGTCTTGTAACTTCTATGGTCCTATAGAGGGAGTGGTCTCCAAGCATTTAAACCAAATTTCAGTAATAACATATGCATTAATTGTGCTCCAAATGCAGTAGTGTATCAAGGCCAGCTAACTTGTTGTTTAGGCTCTTAGCATTGACCAGAGCCACCTTGATGTGGTTTTGTGCTTGATTTGTTTTCCAAGTTGGGATTGGAAGTCAGTTAGATGGATCTTGCCTAAAAAAAAGCACTATTAGGGTAGTAAGGGCTTTTGCCAGTATAGGGAAATCTTGGAAAGAGAGGTGAATTCCTTACCTGACAAAGCCATTTTGATAGGCATCTCATCTCAAGCTGACACATTCTGGAATGTCATCAACTGTTTAACCAGTTGTTAAAACAAATTATTTTTTTCTTTGTACTTTGGCATCATTCTTCATGAATGAAGGATTCAGCTCAATTAAAAGGTGTTTCCTGCATTTGTGACATACATGGGAAGCTGTAATATGTCTCTCTGCATATCTCTCAGGGGCTTGCATGCCAGATTATTTACCCCCACATGGACCATCACCAAGTCATTATCATATTTAACTGGTTTAAGATCCTTGAGGGCCCTTCAAATGTCTTGGCTACTGAAAGATAGCTCACTGCCCCCCCCCAAAAAAAATGCATAAAATAATACGGGAAAAAAGCTAAAGGTGACAAATCACGGTCCACGGACACTTTTTAAATATCAGTACTACCAACTTTAAATATCAATACTACCGACTTTAAAAGTTGACAGAGTAAGAAGAGTTGAATTATCATGTATTTTCAGAGGTAAAAGAAGACTGTCTCTTAGTATCTATAATTGCTGTCATTATTTGTTGACTACAATCAAACATCACTTTGCAAATGATTATCAATTTTAAGAGGAAGAGAGCAAAATTTTGAGCCAAAATCAGGGACATTTGAGACCTACATATCTGCTACACAACACATACTAAAGTAATTAGTGATAACAAAACATTAAATGCTGTTGTCTTACAGTTAGTGTTCACTAACAGTTCCAAATGAAAATAAATCAAATTGAAGTTAACATTCACTTTCAAAGCACAAAGCAAAATACTGTACCGCCTGAAACCACAATTGCTCAATGCTAGAAAAAGAAGTTATGTACCTACCATAACATTCCATGTGAGTTGTCCATCTCTCCTTCATTCTTACTGATGGGTTCAGAACCAATCCTCGGTTTCAACTCAGCCATTTACCAAAGCTGTAGGTCTTCAGTTAGTTCGTGGCTCACTCCCTATCCCATGATGCTGTAGGGCATTCCCTAGATCTTGTTTGCTGATAGAAAATTAGTAGCATGTAATCACACACACCTCCACAGAGAAAAACAGGACTTATCGTAAGCTGATAAGCTAAGAGAAAAAAAAAGGTCAAAGACCATGAAGTGAAGTGCCAATTTGTGACCTCTCATTCCTCCCGAAGCCAAGGAAGGGGGTAGGAGGGTGGGACATAAGAATGAATGAGAGATGGACAACTGACATGGAACGTTATGGTAGGTACATAACTTCTTTATGTGACGTTGTCCTGTCTTTCCTTCCTTCTTACTGATGGGACAGCATCCCTAGCACCATCTTTCTTGGGTGGCTCATGGAAGTATATTCTCCAGCACAGTGGACCCAAAGGAGGTCCTGTCCCTAGAGGCCAAATGTACTTTGTAATGAGTGATAAAGATATGACGTCTTGCCCAGGTAGCTGCTGCACAGATGGTATCTATTGGTAGTTTAGCACTAAATGCAGAGAAGGTAGAAACAACTCTGGTAGAGTGAGCTTTTACCTTGTCTGGTAGCTGTTTTTTTACCGAGTTATAAGTGAATAAAATGCAGTCTGATAGCCACTTTGATAGAGTAGTTATTGCTACAGGCAAGCCTTTTTTGCAATCTGAAAAGGATATAAACAGTTGGTCAGTTTTCCGAAATTCTTTTGTCCTGTGTAGATAGAAATGCAACTGTCTGTGCACATCATGTTGGTGAAGCATATATTCTGCCTTATTGCCATACCTGGGAAAGAAAACCGACAATTCTATAGACTGGTTCAAATTAGAATCTGAACATACTTTTGGTAGAAAAGTTGGGTTTGTTCGGATTGACACCCTGTCATTGTGGAACAACAAATAAGGTGGTTTTATAGATCAGGCTTGTAACTCCGAAACTCTCCTGGCTGAAGTAATTCCCACCAGGAAAATGGTCTTCCATGTCAAGAACTTTATATCACATGAATCTGATGGCTCAAAGGGAGGAAGGATTAATCTCAACATTACCAGATTCAGGTTCCATGGTGGAAGCAGAGTCCTAATAGGTGGTCTTAAAAGATTAGTGCCTCTCAGAAAGGCCTTAGACAGCCTATGGGACATAATATTTGGCCCTTCATTTCCGAAATTAATATTTGAGATTGCTGCTAGTTGTACTTGAATAGTAGCTGCAGCTGCCCCTTCATTAAACAGTTTTGTTAAGAACTCTAGGATGGCAGATATAGGCGCTGAGTAAGGATCAATGTGATTCTGTAGAGCCCAGATTGAAAACCTTTTATATTTGCTGAGGTATTATCTTCTGGTAGATGACTTGTGAGAGGAAATCAGGATGTGCTTTGCTGCAGATGAAAGGTTTTGTAGCCTGGCTATGTTTGGAATTGGAGCAGCCAAGCTGTCAATTTGAGGGTGTGAAGGGATGGATGAAGAGTTCCCGATGAATGGGTCAGGAGATCTGGAACTGGGTCCAGAATCCAAGGCTCTTCCTGAAGATGAGGCCATAAGAAGGGGAACCAAATTTGATGAGGTCAGTAAGGGGCTATTAGAATTAAGGTCCTTCCCAAAGCACCGGCTTTCTGAAGAACTTTGGGTATCAATGGGAAAGGAGGGAAGGTGTAGAGGAGGCCCAGGGACCAATCGTGTACAAGTGCATCTCTTGGTGATTCCCCTGGAGGGGGGATTAGGGCAAAGTACTTGCTGCATTTTGTGTTCATGGTCATGGCAAAGAGGTCACAGCAAGTCTGGCCCCTTTTCTGGAAAATCATTTCTGCTACTTCTTGTTTCAGGGACCACTCCTGAGGCATTAGAATTGCTCTGCTGAGTTTGTCTGCTATCACGTTGGCTCTCTCTCAGATGTGCATTGCTATCAGAAAGCATTGGGAGGATGTTGCCCACTGCCATACTTTCAGGGCCTCTCAACAAAGTGGGTAAGATTTGGTTCCACTTTGTTTGTTTATATACCAAACAACTGACATGTTGTCTGTCTGGACTGCAATAGTTCCCAGTGGAACAGAGTGTTGAAATGCCTGCAACGCCAGAAGCAAAGCTCTCATCTCCAGGACATTAATATGCAAATGGGCCTTGTAATCCTGCCATGTGCTTTGGGCTGTCATTCCCTATCTGGGTGGCATCCGTGGTCACTGTGGCTAGGGGGGATGAAAGAATGAAAGTACGACCTAAGGTCACTTGATTGGACTGTAGCCACCAGCGTAGGTCCCTCCTGCAAGATTCTGTTATTATTATCTGGTGCAACATCGGAAGTTGCTGCATGGACCATTGGGTGAATAGGAGCCACTGTAAGATTCTCATGTGTATTCATGCTATAGGGATCATAGTGATTGCTGCCACCATAGTACCTAGTACCTTAAGAATTGTCCTCGCCTGGACCTTTGTTTTTGAGAGGAGGTGTTGAACCTGTGCTCATAGGGTTTGTATCCTGTCTGGCGGAAGTTTTACCATCATTGAAACCGTGTCCAACTCTGAGCCTATAAAGACGATATGTTGAGATGGCAATAAGACAGATTTTTCATAGTTTATTGAAATTCCCAGTGGAGTACAGGCATTCAAAGTGGTGTCTCTTGCTTGTGGAAGTAGATGCTTGGTGGTGGAGGTTAGGAGCCAGTCGTCTAGATATGGATATACCTGGAATCCTGAATGCCTCAGGTGAGCTGTAACTACTGCCGTGCATTTGGTGAACGCCCTGGGGGCTGTAGTGAGACCAAAGGGCAGGGCTCGGAATTAATAATGACTGGCTCCCAGCTGAAAGCACAGGTAACCCCTGGATGGCCTGCCCATTTTTATGTGGTATTACGCATCCTGGAATCTATGGAGCACATCCAATTGTCTTTTCCCAAAAAAGGAAGTATCAACTGCAGTGTGACCATCTGGAACTTTGACTTTTTTTTACAGATTTGTTTAACCTGCTGAGATCCAGTATGGGTCGCCAGTCCACTGTCTTCTTTGGTACTAAAAAGAGCTTTGAGTACGTTCCGCATCCTATCTGGTCTGTGGGGACCGGTTGGATGACTTTTTTCTAGCAACTTTTGAATTTCTATGGTTGCTTGGTTCCTGTGACTGGGTGGAATGTCCAAAATCCTTTTCATTAATGGGGTTGGGAAGGAAAATGTATATAGTAACCTCTGGATATGATCCTTTGTACCCACTTGTCTTTTGTTATTTTTAGCCAGACATCTGGGTACAAAGATAAGCAACTCCCGACTGCCTCCAGAGGGGGACAGATGGGCCTCCTTTCAGGAATGTTGAAATGCTGAAAGGGCTTACTGAAGAAAAATTTTTGGTCGCCCTGATTTTGCGGAACCCCCCCTCCACATGGTCGGCGTCTTCCATTATTCCCTCCCCCTCTGCCCCTAGATGAGGGTTCACCATGTGTGTCTTGAAAGGTTCTCTGGGATTTTCAACATTTTTCCTCCCCTTTGGCCCTTGGGATAGGGTCTAGAAGGAGTAGAAAAATGGAATCCTATGGCAGAGAGAGTCTTTCCTTCCTGTTCACACCTGGTTTGTGTTTCTTTGACTTTAGGCCAGAAAAGTGACAAACCATCAAAGGGGGTGTTAATTAAGGATGACTTGAAGGGTTCCGCAAATGAACACAAAGCATCCAGGAATGTCTCCTAAGGGCAATTCCTGAACTACTCGCTCCATCGGCTGCATAGGAAATAAGCCTCTTTTTTTTTTTTTCTTTTAAGTTTGATGACCAGGGAAGTCCACTGGGCCACAAAGAGCCCCTTTTCAGTGGCGGCCCGGGAAGAAAATCTCTAAGACATTCCAAGTTAAATGTTACAAATAACAAAGAGTTCATACAGAACAATTAAACATTACAGAAGAATAATACATTATGTAATAAGCACTTAGAGAGTTAACAGTGAAGAACATGAGGATTACTAGACATTGCAGGTTAGGTAAACTCAATATTAACAGAAGAACAAAATGTGACTTAAGCTCTAAGTGAGTTAACTTTTAAAACATAGCTATAATCCATTTGTGGTCAATGAACCCTTTTTTTATGAAAACTATTTGTTATTGAAAGTATAGTACATTATATAACAGAGAAATTCAGTCCCAGGTAGGGGATGAGAATGTTTTAGGATAACAAGAGGCAATAGTAGTGATAACAGGTGATGCTTTCAGTGCAGGGAAGACAGAAAGTGTAGAGAGGAGTTTATGTTGGAGTGCGACATGGGCATTCCCATTTAGCTGTTAGATGAGAGAATAGCTGAGATTTGAAATAGTATGGTTTGGTAGTGTATGTGTGGGGGGAGAGAGTACCACAGTTTAGCTAAGGAGTAGGAAATTAGTAGAGGGCCAGGAGGTCGTATGGGTTTGTGGACCAGAAGGAGATTTTAGTTTGTGGATCTGAGTGGGCAGTTGAGTATATAGGGTTTTAAGGATGTAGCGAGAGATGGGCAATTTGTAGGTTTAAAGATGAGCTTGTGAGCAATGGTGAGTTGTAGATAATGAGTTAACTACAGAATTGAGGGCGGAGAGCTGTGAAGTTACTTTATCTGACACTCCCGCAGCTACAGTACCCTGTACAGTGTCTCCAAGCTCTTTCAGGAGATCTCTCTGTAACCTGGTAAAGTGAGTAAGATAATTCAGGGACTGTAGAGTAAAGGTCACTAAAGAGAACATGCGATTACCATGTCTGTCTATCATACGCAACTCTTTGTTCGAGGGATGGACAGATGTGGATGTTTCCGATAACTCCTTGGTGGCCGCTGCCACCACCATAGCATCTACGGGAACACCTGTGGTTAAACATTTTTTGTCTTCTGGGGTTGTTATAAATTTGTTTGGTCTCCTAGGGACAGGTTCCACTGTGTCCGGAGACTCCCATGCCTTTTGAGAAACTAGTTCCATTAGCTCATCAAAAGGCAGAGACACCCAAGTGGCAGAAGGTCGAGACCCAAAAGCTTTCAGGTAAATGTACTCCTCATTAGAAGGGGTAAAGGACTTCCAGCTGCCTCTCTATTTAAGAACTTCTAAGATGTCAGCAAAGGAGACATCTTCAGATTCATCGAGGTCCATATCTGATGTGATTGACTCCTCCGAGGAGTCCAAATGTTTCCTCTTACAAAGTCTCTTTTGGGGTGCCTCTTCGGATGGGACTTCTGGAAAGATTCCCGAGGAGAGTGGTTTGCCGTCTGAGGTTTCCTGAGGCTTTGGGTCTCTATACTGTGGGATGGGTTGTGCAGAAACAGATACTGGTGCCTTAGGGGAAGGAATAGTCGGATTCAACAGAGAGGATGCCCATGGGGACAAGGCTCTCCTCATAGCCACAAAAAGCCCCCCTCTCATGACCCGGGGAAACCTATGGCTCCGAGGAACCAGCAAATACCCCCAGAACCAAAGTAGAAGGCTCTGAGGCTGAGGTAGGAGCCAAGACCACCCGAGCTGAGGCTCCGAGAGGCAAGGTCGGAACCAATAAAAATTCGGTCCAATTGTCCCCCCCGGATCCAACTGGAAAGTGTCGGCTCCTAGACTCCTCAGATGCCACCGAGGTAGTCAGAGCAGTCGGAGCCAAAGATGCCAATGTAGGTCTCGGCTCAGGTAGGTCTTTATCTTTTGGCTCCACGGATTCTGGCTCCGAAATCACAATTTGGGTTGGAGGAGGAAATGAAGTCAAGGGAATTGGTCTGGTCAGCTCCGAAGCCGATTGGCTCGGCTCCAACAAAATTTTAGCCAGCACCGGTGTCCTCAATATTTTCTGCACCAGATGGTCCATATCATAGTCGAATTGACTCCTGGAAAAACAAGAGGATGGAGCTGGAGATGCCACAGACTGGAGAATTAGTGACCTAAGCACAGGAGAAACCGGCTCCAAGGCTGGTGAGCGGCTCCTGACTTGTAACACCATCGGTTCCAATACAGCTGGAGCCGAGGTGGAATATCTGATAAGTTCAGCAGGCTCCGATGCTTTTGAGACTTTTTTTGGATGGCTCCGAGCCATCAGAAGATGCAGGTGATGGTCTTTTCGAGTCTGTGCCTGATTTCTGTGAAAGAGACATTGATCCTTTTGAAGGGCTTTGACCCTGTTCCAGTGCTTCAGAAAAAGAAGACTTAAGAAGACCCTTACAAATTAACTTATTCTTTCATTCATGAAGGACTCTGGAACTGAAGGAATGACATATTGAGCAAGATTCTTGTAAATGCAGGGCACCCAAACAATAGACACATTCAGTATGACTTTCCGTAATGGACATCTTTTGTGAGCACTTGGGGCACCTTTTAAACCCTGAAATTCCAGATTCTTTAGGCTCCTTTGACATTTTTAAATTTAGCCAAGTCTAAAATCAAACACACACACACACACACACACACACACACACACACACACACACACACACACACACACACACACACACACACACACACACACACACCTCAGGAAGAAACTAGCCCTCTAATTTAAATGGGCTAAATAGCTCTTCCAAGAAAAAAACAAAGAGCTAAAAGAGTATTAATCCACAGCAATCAGTTAGAAATTTACCACACTATTTATTCTAAGGAAGATCCCTCTAACTAAAAATGGGTTCACGACAAAAACATAAGCCTAAACAGCAGGCTGATAATGTAAAACCAAAAAGTAGTTTTTTTTAACTAAACTACAAACAAATGGCACATTCTACTCAATAAAGGGATAGGGGACTTAAGGCCTAACACTCTTGGCCAAAAGGTAACAACTAACACAATTTTACTAAGAAAATAAGTGTTTAAGACACATAGAAAAAGGAAACTACTTTAACTATTAAAACTATACCATATATGCAAACTAGAATAACAATTAAGCTAAAATTGAAGGAAAATAATTTCACTTTGCCAGAGCAAGAATCAAACGCTCGAACCGTTTCAGTGGCAAATGAGATCGGGAATGCCCTACAGCATCACGGGATAGGGAGTGAGCCACAAGCTAGCTGAAGACCTCGAGCTTTAGTAAATGGCCAATTCAGAAACGAGGATCGGTTCCAAACCCATCAGTAGGAAGGAGGTAGAGATAGGACAATGTCACATGCTTTATTGAGGGCACAACACTTACTGTAGATCAGGTCTGTAATGACCCCCAACCAGTACACATTTTGTAAACACCTACTTCTTCAATTACCTTCTTTACATGCCCCTATCCTAGGTTTACCACCTGTCCCACTTAGCGAGGGACAGTCCCTCTTTGAGCAATTGTGTCCTGCGAAAATATTGAAAAAATGGCAAATGTCTTGAGATTTTAGGACAAAAATATTTATTTATTTATTTATTTTTATTTTACATTTGTTGACCGGGCTAGTCTAACTGGATATATGTCCATTTTCATTAGATGCCCGGGGAGAAAAGCTCCACATAAGCAAAATATTAACAACTACAGATACAAATAAGTAAAAAAGTAACAAATTTAGGTGTAGTACTATTTTAAGGTGAAGAATACAAATGTTTTATAGACTAAAAATTAGTGTTAAAGTAGCAGAATAATAAGAAAAAAAGATTAAACAATAAACAAATTTGAAGTGGTGCACTATTAAGAAATAGAAATATAAAAAAAAAATACAATAGCAAATATTACAGCTCCAGGTACAGTATTAAGCAGTGAGTCATCCCATTATCCTATAGTAGCATAGCAACTTTAAGGCTGCATGAAATAAGAAATATAACGAAAGTCTATAAAGATCTTTATATGTAATAGCAAGTTAATGCTGCAAGCAGCAATCTATGCAAGTGTAAAGTTAGTAGAGGATTGAGTGTAAGAGAGAGTTGTAGAGGCTAAAAATTAGACTAGGTAGGTCTACTTTCTAAGGCATAGAGATCTGGAATTAAACTGCAAAAGTTTATGTAGGCAGGGTTCAGAGAAAGTGGTGGAATGATTAGTCTGGGTTACTACATGGGCATAACCAGTGGTTAATAAGGTATTCTCTGAGTTGTTTTTTGAACAGTTTTGCTGAGGAGAGAGATGAGAGTTTCATGGGAAGCAGGTTCCAAGATTTGCCAACAGTATTAGCAAACAGTGAATCACCGGCCTTATTTTTGGATTTGACTGTGGATACTAGTGCTTTATTGGCTGAGCGAAGGGTTGTCAAATTACTGTAGGGGGTAAGAAGGCTATTAAGTATAGGAGTATTTTTAGGAAGATAGAGGATCTCATGGGCAATATAATAAGTTGTTGAAACTGAAGCTGATTATGAAGTTCTAGCCAACTTAGGTGTTTAAGGTTTTGACAGTGGTGAGTTCTATATGAGGAACCAGTAGCAAATCTGGCAATATTGTTATAGGAGGTAGCTAGTTTGTTAAGGTTGTGTTTTGATAAGTTGGTATAAATGGGAGAGGTATTGAAGAGGGTGGAAATTAGATGGGTGAGAGCAATAGTGGTTCTAGCTGTTGGAGTTAGGAAGGGTTTAATCCTATAGAGGGAGCCTAATTTTTTGTTTACTGTTTTTATTGTGTTAATATGTGTGTCAAAGCTAAGACTATGGTCTATTGTTACCCCTAAGAGCTTGGTAGTTGGGTCGGGAGATATAATGATGCCATCACTGGATAAAACTGTGAAGTCAATTGGGGGGACTTTTGAGTGGGAGTGAAGAGCAGTAGTTTTGTCTTTTTAGGATTCAGGAGGCTATGCTGTAGGAACCATTTTTCTACTGTGTTAAGCACTGTTTGGGTAATGGACTGAAGTTGAGGTGCAGAGGTAGCTGAGCATATTAGTGTGGAGTCATCAGCATATTGGATACATGTGGCTTGAGAAATGATTAGATTAAGATCATTGATGAAAACTGAGAAAAGGAGAGGGCCCAGGATAGAACCTTGGGGGACTTCCAGGGTAATAGGAAGGTGAGAGGATATATTATTTTCCCAAAGCACAGCCTGTTGCTTATTTTTAAGGTAGGATTTAAACCATTGTAAAGCCTGTGTATCTAGAGAGAGAGACTTAAGTATGCTCAAGAGCAGTTGATGGTTGACCATATCAAAGGCTTTTAAAAGGTCAATAAAGAGTGCTGAGGATAGAGTGTTGTTGTTTCGGTTATTGTTAATACAGTCGGAAAAGGATAAGAGGGCTGTGGTGGTACTATGGTGAGGCCTAAAGCCATGCTGACAATTAGCAAGTAAGTTATTTTTCAATAGGTAGTCTAGTAGTTGGGGGTGGATACATTTTTCCATAATTTTGGCTAAAGGAGAGAGTAGAGCTATTGGGCGGTAGTTAGAGAGTTCATGTGAGTTGCCCCCTTTGTGCAGTGGGATAATGTGGGAGACTTTCCAGATTGATTGGATTGTTTCTTCAGTAATGGTTCTATTTATAAGGATGAAAATAGGAAGGGCTACTCCAGCTGCAGCTTTCTGTAGATATTCTGCTGGTAAAAGGTTAGCTGAAGGGGTACAAGGTTTTAGTTTAAGAAGAAGAGTGTAGATAAGGGATGTAGGGACTGGGTGTAAATGAAATGAGGGGGTTAAATTAGTCAAGGAGGATTCAAAATTGAAGGAAAAATAATTTCACTTTGCCAGAGTGAGAATCAGACGCTTGAACCGTTTCAGTGGCAAATGAGATCGGGAATGCCCTACAGCATCATGGGATAGGGAGTGAGCCACAAGCTAGCTGAAGACCTCGAGCTTTAGTAAATGGCCAATTCAGAACCGAGGATCGGTTCCAAACCCATCAGTAGGAAGGAAGTAGAGATAGGACAACGTCACATGCTTTATTGAGGGCACAACACTTACTGTAGATCAGGTCTGTAATGACCCCCAACCAGTACACGTTTTGTAAACACCTACTTCTTCAATTACCTTCTTTACATGCCCCTATCCTAGGTTTACCACCTGTCCCACTTAGCGAGGGACAGTCCCTCTTTGAGCAATTGTGTCCTGTGAAAATATTGAAAAAATGGCAAATGTCCTGAGATTTTAGGACAAAAATATTTATTTATTTATTTTTATTTTACATTTGTTGACCGGGCTAGTCTAACTGGATATATGTCCATTTTCATTAGATGCCCAGGGAGAAAAGCTCCACATAAGCAAAATATTAGCAACTACAGCTACAAATAAGTAAAAAAGTAACAAATTTAGGTGTAGTACTATTTTAAGGTGAAGAATACAAATGTTTTATAGACTAAAAATTAGTGTTAAAGTAGCAGAATAATAAGAAAAAAGATTAAACAATAAACAAATTTGAAGTGGTGCACTATTAAGAAAGAGAAATATATAAAAAAATACAATAGCAAATATTACAGCTCCAGGTACAGTATTAATCAGTGAGTCATCCCATTATCCTTAAGGCTGCATGAAATAAGAAATATAACGAAAGTCTATAAAGATATTTATATGTAATAGCAAGTTAATGCTGCAAGCAGCAATCTATGCAAGTGTAAAGTTAGTAGAGGATTGAGTGTAAGAGAGAGTTGTAGAGACTAAAAATTAGACTAGGTAGGTCTACTCTCTAAGGCATAGAGAGAACTGGAATTAAACTGCAAAAGGTTATGTAGGCAGGGTTCAGAGAAAGTGGTGGAATGATTAGTATGGGTTACTACATGGGCATAACCAGTGGTTAATAAGGTATTCTCTGAGTTGTTTTTTTGAACAGTTTTGCTGAGGAGAGAGATGAGAGTTTCATGGGAAGCAGGTTCCAAGATTTGCCAACAGTATTAGCAAACAGTGAATCACCGGCCTTATTTTTGGATTTGACTGTGGATACTAGTGCTTTATTGGCTGAGCGAAGGGTTGTCAAATTACTGTAGGGGGTAAGAAGGCTATTAAGTATAGGAGTATTTTTAGGAAGATAGAGGATCTCATGGGCAATATAATAAGTTGTTGAAACTGAAGCTGATTATGAAGTTCTAGCCAACTTAGGTGTTTAAGGTTTTGACAGTGGTGAGTTCTATATGAGGAACCAGTAGCAAATCTGGCAATATTGTTATAGGAGGTAGCTAGTTTGTTAAGGTTGTGTTTTGATAAGTTGGTATAAATGGGAGAGGTATTGAAGAGGGTGGAAATTAAATGGGTGAGAGCAATAGTGGTTCTAGCTGTTGGAGTTAGGAAGGGTTTAATCCTATAGAGGGAGCCTAATTTTTTGTTTACTGTTTTTATTGTGTTAATATGTGTGTCAAAGCTAAGACTATGGTCTATTGTTACCCCTAAGAGCTTGGTAGTTGGGTCGGGAGATATAATGATGCCATCACTGGATAAAACTGTGAAGTCAATTGGGGGGACGTTTGAGTGGGAGTGAAGAGCAGTAGTTTTGTCTTTTTAGGATTCAGGAGGCTATGCTGTAGGAACCATTTTTCTACTGTGTTAAGCACTGTTTGGGTAATGGACTGAAGTTGAGGTGCAGAGGTAGCTGAGCATATTAGTGTGGAGTCATCAGCATATTGGATACATGTGGCTTGAGAAATGATTAAATTAAGATCATTGATGAAAACTGAGAAAAGGAGAAGGCCCAGGATAGAACCTTGGGGGACTTCCAGGGTAATAAGAAGGTGAGAGGATATATTATTTTCCCAAAGCACAGCCTGTTGCTTATTTTTAATGTAGGATTTAAACCTCTGTAAAGCCTGTGTATCTAGAGAGAGAGACTTAAGTATGTTCAAGAGCAGTTGATGGTTGACCATATCAAAGACTTTTAAAAGGTCAGTAAAGAGTGCTGAGGATAGAGTGTTGTTGTTTCGGTTATTGTTAATACAGTTGGAAAAGGATAAGAGGGCTGTGGTGGTACTATGGTGAGGCCTAAAACCATGCTGACAATTAGCAAGTAAGTTATTTTTCAATAGGTAGTCTAGTAGTTGGGGGTGGATACATTTTTCCATAATTTTGGCTAAAGGAGAGAGTAGAGCTATTGGGCGGTAGCTAGAGAATTCATGTGAGTTGCCCCCTTTGTGCAGTGGGATAATGTGGGAGACTTTCCAGATTGATTGGATTGTTTCTTCAGTAATGGTTCTATTTATAAGGATGAAAATAGGAAGGGCTACTCCAACTGCAGCTTTCTGTAGATATTCTGCTGGTAAAAGGTTAGCTGAAGGGGTACAAGGTTTTAGTTTAAGAAGAAGAGTGTAGATAAGGGATGTAGGGACTGGTTGTAAATGAAATGAGGGGGTTAAATTAGTGAAGGAGGATTCAAAATTGAAGGAAAAATAATTTCACTTTGCCAGAGCGAGAATCAGACGCTCGAACTGTTTCAGTGGCAAATGAGATTGGGAATGCCCTACAGCATCATGGGATAGGGAGTGAGCCACAAGCTAGCTGAAGACCTCGAGCTTTAGTAAATGGCCAATTCAGAACCGAGGATCGGTTCCAAACCCATCAGTAGGAAGGAAGTAGAGATAGGACAACGTCACATGCTTTATTGAGGGCACAACACTTACTGTAGATCAGGTCTGTAATGACCCCCAACCAGTACACGTTTTGTAAACACCTACTTCTTCAATTACCTTCTTTACATGCCCCTATCCTAGGTTTACCACCTGTCCCACTTAGCGAGGGACAGTCCCTCTTTGAGCAATTGTGTCCTGCGAAAATATTGAAAAAATGGCAAATGTCCTGAGATTTTAGGACAAAAATATTTATTTATTTATTTTTATTTTACATTTGTTGACCGGGCTAGTCTAACTGGATATATGTCCATTTTCATTAGATGCCCGGGGAGAAAAGCTCCACATAAGCAAAATATTAGCAACTACAGATACAAATAAGTAAAAAAGTAACAAATTTAGGTGTAGTACTATTTTAAGGTGAAGAATACAAATGTTTTATAGACAAAAAATTAGTGTTAAAGTAGCAGAATAATAAGAAAAAAGATTAAACAATAAACAAATTTGAAGTGGTGCACTATTAAGAAAGAGAAATATAAAAAAAAAAATACAATAGCAAATATTACAGCTCCAGGTACAGTATTAAGCAGTGAGTCATCCCATTATCCTATAGTAGCATAGCAACTTTAAGGCTGCATGAAATAAGAAATATAACGAAAGTCTATAAAGATCTTTATATGTAATAGCAAGTTAATGCTGCAAGCAGCAATCTATGCAAGTGTAAAGTTAGTAGAGGATTGAGTGTAAGAGAGAGTTGTAGAGACTAAAAATTAGACTAGGTAGGTCTACTCTCTAAGGCATAGAGAGAACTGGAATTAAACTGCAAAAGGTTATGTAGGCAGGGTTTAGAGAAAGTGGTGGAATGATTAGTATGGGTTACTACATGGGCATAACCAGTGGTTAATAAGGTATTCTCTGAGTTGTTTTTTTGAACAGTTTTGCTGAGGAGAGAGATGAGAGTTTCATGGGAAGCAGGTTCCAAGATTTGCCAACAGTATTAGCAAACAGTGAATCACCAGCCTTATTTTTGGATTTGACTGTGGATACTAGTACTTTATTGGCTGAGCGAAGGGTTGTCAAATTACTGTAGGGGGTAAGAAGGCTATTAAGTATAGGAGTATTTTTAGGAAGATAGAGGATCTTATGGGCAATATAATAAGTTGTTGAAACTGAAACTGATTATGAAGTTCTAGCCAACTTAGGTGTTTAAGGTTTTGACAGTGGTGAGTTCTATATGAGGAACCAGTAGCAAATCTGGCAATATTGTTATAGGAGGTAGCTAGTTTGTTAAGGTTGTGTTTTGATAGGTTGGTATAAATGGGAGAGGTATTGAAGAGGGTGGAAATTAGATGGGTGTGGGCAATAGTGGTTCTCGCTGTTGGAGTTAGGAAGGGTTTAATCCTATAGAGGGAGCCTAATTTTTTGTTTACTGTTTTTATTGTGTTAATATGTGTGTCAAAGCTAAGACTATGGTCTATTGTTACCCCTAAGAGCTTGGTAGTTGGGTCGGGAGATATAATGATGCCATCACTGGATAAAACTGTGAAATCAATTGGGGGGGACCTTTGAGTGGGAGTGAAGAGCAGTAGTTTTGTCTTTTTAGGATTCAGGAGGAGGCTATGCTGTAGGAACCATGTTTCTACTGTGTTAAGCACTGTTTGGGTAATGGACTGAAGTTGAGGTGCAGAGGTAACTGAGCATATTAGTTTGGAGTCATCAGCATATTGGATACATGTGGCTTGAGAAATGATTAGATTAAGATCATTGATGAAAATTGAGAAAAGGAGAAGGCCCAGGATAGAACCTTGGGGGACTTCCAGGGTAATAAGAAGGTGAGAAGATATATTATTTTCCCAAAGCACAGCCTGTTGCTTATTTTTAAGGTAGGATTTAAACCACTGTAAAGCCTGTGTATCTAGAGAGAGAGACTTAAGTATGTTCAAGAGCAGTTGATGGTTGACCATATCAAAGGCTTTTAAAAGGTCAGTAAAGAGTGCTGAGGATAGAGTGTTGTTGTTTCGGTTATTGTTAATACAGTTGGAAAAGGATAAGAGGGCTGTGGTGGTACTATGGTGAGGCCTAAAGCCATGCTGACAATTAGCAAGTAAGTTATTTTTCAATAGGTAGTCTAGTAGTTGGCGGTGGATACATTTTTCCATAATTTTGGCTAAAGGAGAGAGTAGAGCTATTGGGCGGTAGCTAGAGAGTTCATGTGAGTTGCCCCCTTTGTGCAGTGGGATAATGTGGGAGACTTTCCAGATTGATTGGATTGTTTCTTCAGTAATGGTTCTATTTATAAGGATGAAAATAGGAAGGGCTACTCCAGCTGCAGCTTTCTGTAGATATTGTGCTGGTAAAAGGTTAGCTGAAGGGGTACAAGGTTTTAGTTTAAGAAGAAGAGTGTAGATAAGGGATGTAGGGACTGGTTTTAAATGAAATGAGGGGGTTAAATTAGTCAAGGAGGATGACAAATTTGAACTAACAGGAGGTAGTGACTTGGCAAGACTTTGGACTGCTTCAGTAAAGAAGGTATTAAAGGCATTTGCTATATGATTTGGAGTTTCATAGGTGGATCCTGTTGGGGTGGGAGTTTTGGACTGACCTGGGTGGAGGAGACTGTTAATGTCTGCCCAGAACTTTTGAGGATTGTATTGGTGGGTTTACTGCGGTGGTGGTGCTGCGGTAGCGTTGTCGCCTCACAGTAAGATGTTGTCCCGTTCGATTCTCAGCTAGAGCGTCTTCTGTGTGGAGGTATACGTGAATGGGGTGTGCCTTCGTTGATGGTTGTGCATCAGGGCTGGTAACCCGGTACATAAAAATCCACTACCAAACATTAGCGGACCGCAGTTCCGCTGTGGTGACCCCTAACCGGGAAAAGCCCAAAGACACACCACCGCACACCACATTAGTGGGTTTGCTGATTGTTGTGGAAGAAGTTTATTTTATCTAGAAGTATGGATTTTTTTTAGCATTTCTTAACTTTCTAAATGTTAGATGATCAGCTGGGTTTTTAGTTGTTCTCCATTTGGTCCAGATTTTATTTCTTAGTATAATTTTGTGCCTTGTCTCTTTTGTTAGCCATGGAGCAGGTTTAGTCCTATTTCTCATTGAGCGGGATGGGGCATGACAGTCCAGGATTTCTAAGAATTTGGTATTAAACGAAGGATACTGCCTCGTCTAATTGGAGGTGTCTTAGGGGTGACCAGCCACATGCTTTCAGTTCAGTTTGGAAGTTAATAGGGTTAAAGTTTTTGTTGGTTTGAATGGTTTTATATAAGGTTGGTTTATGAGCATTGATCTTTTGCCTGGTTATGTAGGTCAGTGAGTGGTCATTGACATCATCAGGAAAGATTCCTGCTTCATAGGAGAGGAGGTGACTATTTATTAGTATCCAGTCAAGAGTAGTTTCTTTGTTATTAGGTTTATGGATCCTGGTGGGGGAGGCTATAGTTTGGGAAAAAACATAGAGGTTTATGTGGGTGGTCTGGTTTGCTGAGATGCAGGTATTCCAGTCAATATTAAAGTCACCCAGGACAATGGTTTCTTGTGGGTAGTTAGTTGAAAGCCAGGAAAGAATATTTTCAAGGGTGTTTATATTGTTACCTGGAGGGAGGTAGGTGTATATTATATAGATGGATTTATAGGTGTTGATTTGGATTTTAGAGATAAGGATTTCAGCACAGCTAATAGAAGGTGGTTGAACATTTATAGGTGTAAATTGCAACTCTGTCTTATATAATATTGCTACACCCACACCCTTTTTGGTTGTTCGATCTAATGTCAGGATATTGTATCCTGGTGGGGTGATTTCATTGTCCTGTGTTGCAGGTTTTAACTAGGTTTTTGTTAGGCAAAGGATGTCAAAGGAGTGAACATCTAAGAGGACATGGAGGCGGGCAACGTTGTTGTTCAGGCTCTGTATGTTGAGATGAGCTATAAGGAGAGAGTTTGATGGTTTAGTGATGGATTGAGGAATACATGGATTTGGTTTAGGTGGGTTGGAGGTGGTAGTGGTGTTAGGGCCAGGGTTGGGATGGATGTCACCATCTAAAAGGTTAGTATTTTTAATTCTGTGTATGATATTTAGGAATTTACAGGGTGAGAATTTTGATTTCATTGGTTGGTTGTAGTTAAGGTGCACTAAACAATGAAACTTTTACTCTAAATAGGAGGGTGTTGAGGTAATATTAATATAGTTTAAATAAGGTGGTAGGTCTGACAGGGTTGATTGTTTAAGGGATTGGTTGAAGATAGTTAAGGTTAGATGCTCATATTTAGTAAGGCCAACTTTGAGAGAAAAATCGCTAAGGACACTAAAGATAACCACAAAGCCTTCTTCAGCTATGTTAGAAACCTGGGCGGAAACCCTCAGATATGCTCAGAGTTGGTTCACAACAACAAAAAATACACTGAACCCACATATATTGCCAACATTCTGGCTGACAGGTTCAGTGCAAATTTCTCCCCTCCTTCACCCCCAAAAGAAGAAATACTTATCCCAGCTGAATGTAATCTCCCTGTCATCTCAGATGTCCAAGTGAGAACCACCCTAAACAAAGCAAAAAACACAGCATCAATGGGACCTGACGGTATCCCGGGTTGCATGTTATGTGAACTCCAAGAGGAGCTAAACCCACACATAAAAATGCTATTTAACCTTAGCCTTACTTCGGGATATGTACCTGAACACTGGCGTACAGCAACAGTGTTCCCACTCCACAAGGGGGGTGCCTCTACTGACCCTGGAAACTACCGCCCCATAAGCTTAACCAGCCTGGGCTGCAAAGCTATGGAAAGAATCATTATGGAACTCATAAAGAGAGACATAGGGGACCTACAGACACTTGACCCCACCCAGTACGGCTTTGTAAAGGGCAGATCATGCCTTTTAAACCTGGTTGACTTTTTCAAAACAGTCACTAGAGCCATTGATGAGGGCAAAGCAGTCCATACAGCATACCTGGACTTGGCTAAGGCCTTCGACACAATACCCCACTCAGGCATCATAGATAAGCTCAACAGCTTAAAAGTAAACCCTTATGTCACTAGATGGGTTGCAAACTGGCTAAAGGACAGAACCCATAAAGTTAAAATCGCCGGAGCAATGTCAGACTCAAAGCCAGTCACAAGTGGTGTCCCACAGGGATCTGTCCTGGGACCCCTCTTGTTCGGCATTTATTTCTCAGATGTTAAAGCAAACATGGGGGGGCTGTGGCTGAGAAAGTTCGCAGATGACTGCAAACTAGGCACCATAGTCGATACACCAGCAGACACACACATCCTACAAAAAGGCCTCACAGAAACGGACAACTGGTGCCGGAGTCACGGCCTTAAACTAAATGCCAAAAAATGTATAGTCATCCCCTTTGAGAAAAACAAAGTACCCACAAATTATCACATAGACAGCAACCCACTGAGTACAGAAAAAGTAATCAGAGACCTAGGGACCCAAGTCGACAGCGACCTCTCATTTGACACCCACATTGCCAAAGTGGTTAGAAAAACATTCTACCTTGCACACCTCATCATGAAGGGATTCACATCCAGATCCAAGGATGTCATTGTACTCCTATATTCCTCCCTCATCAGACCCATGATTGAGTACAATGCCCCATTTGGTATGTACCTCACCCGGCATTTGCAACAGCTGGAGAGACCACAAAAGTACCTCACCAAGAGAATCAAGGGTCTCCAACAAATGTCTTATTCTGCCAGACTAAAGAAACTTCAGCTCTATTCAGTAGCATACCGCCTGCTCAGAGGTGATCTCTGCCCTGACGTAAGGCCATGTCCAATCAGGATCTGATGGACATGCTCCACCCTCAAAAATCCAAATCCATCAGGACCACGAGAGCTAAAGACTTAAACCTCGGCACAAGTATGAATAGGACATGCTGGAGGGATAGATTCATAACCCAGAGGCTTCCCATGCTTTGGAACAAGATCCCAATTCGTATTAGGCAGAGCCCCTCATTGACTCTCTTCAAGAGAAATCTTGATGAGTGGATGGGAGATCGTAAGTTTACCCCAGGGGTCACATCTGTGTCACTGCTAGACAGGGGCACAGTAAACTAATTCTATTATATAGGGGGACCTTCATTGTGTCACTACTAGACAGAGGCACAGTATTCTAAATTTATTCTGTACATTTTTTGTACCATTTCATGGGGTAGCAAAAGCCACATCACTATGGCTAGGCTTATAAATGCCCCAGGGCAGATAGCCTAGTACTATACTATGAAACTATGAAACATAGGTTATAGATAGTACAGGTAGGACGGCAATTAAAAGGAATAGTATTGTGTATTTGGATTTGAGTATGGTGGTCATATGGTTAGTTAAATAGTAAGTGGGGAAATATTTCCTAAGTTTCCTTTAATAGTTGAAACATTTTTTTTAATCTGAAACACCTAAATGTTATATGAAATACCATAAGCAACTCAAATTCTACAAGAATAAGCTTTTATTTTGGAAAAAAAAAATGGAGTTTTATCCTTTCCACTGGTTATGGGTATATTTTGTCCTTCAAAACTTTTAGTTATGTACTCACCATACCTTCAGATGTTTGGGATCCACCTCGCCTACATTCTGACTGATGGGTTCGGAGCCGATCCCTCGGCTCCGACTCGGCACGCTTATGCTATAGAGCGAGGCCTCTAATTGGCTGAGCTATCTTTATCCCAGGATGCACCACCACTAATCCCCCAGATCTTGTTTGTCCGCATTCATGCACACATGCACAGCTTGTTTATATAACATTGTTAGATGTTTCAAGATGAAACAACAGGATTCGGACCTTCTGATATCCTCTGATCTCCAAGGAATGGGGAAGGAGGGTGGGTTATTAGAATGGCGAGATGGATCCCAAACATCTGAAGTTATCGTGACTACATATCTAAAAGATGTTATGTAATCCTATCTCGCGTACATTCTGACTGATGCGACAGCGTCCTAGCACCTAAATCCCGGGTGGCTCATTGGAAAACACTCCTGAGCACTGTGGAACCAAATGAAGCTCGTCCTCTAGATGCCACATCTAATTTGTAGTGAGAAATGAAGGTGTGCGGGGAAGACCATGTAGCCACAGCACAAATGTCACCAATAGCAAGCTTAGAATGAAGTGCTACCGAAGTAGCCATAGCCCTTGTAGAATGAGCCTTGACAGAGGTGGTAAGCTGTTTGTTAGAATAAATATAAGCTTGAGTAATACAGTCCCTGATCCATTTGGCAATAGTGACCTTTGTGACAGCGTTGCCCAATTTGTTTTCTGCAAAGGATACAAACAACTGATCTGTTTTCCTTGATTGTTTGGTCCTATCTAAATAAAAACGTAACTGTGGACATCTAGTGTGTGGAAAATAAACTCCGCTTTATTGGAGTATTTTGGGAAAAAAACTGGAAGCTCTAACGATTGTTGCAAGCATAAAGTAGAACAAACTTTAGGAACAAAAGAAGGATTTGGTCTGAGGGACACCCTGTCTGTATGAAAAACCAAATGCAGGTTTCACTGACAAAGCTTGAAGTTCTGAAACCCTGCTGGCTGAAGTAATCGCCACTAGAAAGGCTGTCTTCCATGATAGAAACTTTAGATCACAGGTAGCTGCCGGTTCAAAGGGGAAAGACGTCAAGGCACGCAACACTATATCGAGATCCCATGGAAGTGCAGGATGAGAAATCGGAGGTCTTAATAGAGCAGCACCTTTCAAGAAGGTCTTACACAATCTGTTTGCTCATTAAAGGTGGGTCTATGGATTCATGAAAATTAGAAATCGCTGCCAATTGTACTTTGATGGTAGAAACTGAAGAGCCTTGATTGAAAAGAGAGGTCAGGAATTTGAGTACTTCTGCCATGGGAGTAGAAATGGGGTCCAGGCCCCGGAGTTGAGCCCAAATAGCAAACCTTTTCCATTTGCTAGAATACAGTTTCTTCGTAGCAGACTTGTGGGCTGACGATAATATGTGCACAACATCTGGATCCAGTGCATGTCTCCTGACTATCGTCGGAAGAGGAGGAGCCAGGCTGTCAATTTTAAGGTGTGTAGGGACTGGTGTAGTAGTCCCGACTGATGAATCAGTAGGTCTGGGACCTGGTCCAGGAACCATGGACCTTCAGAGCATGTTTCGAAGATAGGAAACCACACTTGGCGAGGCCAGTAAGGAGCAATTAAGATCATCTTGCTCCCTAAGAGATGCCTTTTGAATCACCCTGGGGAGGAGAGGAACTGGAGGAAGGCATAAAGCAGGCCGGTGGGCCAAGGATGGACTAATCGTCCATGGGGCTCTTCCCTGAGCCGGGTTAGGAGAAAAATTCTTTGCACTGCATTCAGAGGAGTCGAAGAGGTCGCAACACGGAACTCCCCATTCGCTGAAAATCTGCCTTGTAACTGTCATATTCAGAGACCATTCGTGAGGAGAGAGGATGGTTCTGCTCAACCTGTCGGCTATGACGTTGGACTTGCCGGTATGTGAGTAGCCACTAGGAAGCGTTTGGTCGAGACTGCCCATTCCCAAACTCTCATCGCTTCTCTGCAAAGAGGATAGGATCTGGTCCCTCCCTGTTTGTTCAGGTACCAGACAACTGACATGTTGTCTGAGTGAACAGCAATTACGCCCTGAGGGAGATAATCGTGAAGGGCTTGAAGGGACAGGAGTACTGCCCTCATTTCTAGGATGTTGATGTGGAGAGGGGTCTCTTCCGGGTGCCATTTGCCTTGGACTGACCTGCCCAGGGAATGTCCCCCCACCCCGTCTGGGAGGCGTCCGTGGTCAAAGTGGCCGCCGGAGGAGGAAGAACAAAGGGTCGTCCCTGATCCAAATTGGAGGACACTAGCCACCAGCGAAGGTCCCGTTTGCAAGATTCTGTGATCCATATGAGATGATTGAGAGGGAGTTCCTGAAAGGACCACTGAGTTGAAAGAAGCCACTGGAGGATTATCATGTGTAACCTTGCCAAGGGAACTAGCAGAACTGTGGCAGACATGGATCCCAATAGCTGTAGGACCATTCTGGCTGGGGCTTTGGACCTGGGGAGTAAAGCTCAAACCTGATTTTGAATGGTTTGAATTCTGTCTGCAGGTAGATAGACCCTCATCTGGTTTGAGTCTATCTCTACCCCTATGAATCTTATTCTTTGAGATGGCCGCAACACAGACTTTGGCCAATTGAAGGTGATTCCAAGGGAATTGCCCAGTGATATTGTGGCTTGCAGGCTCCGTAGAAGTAGATGCTTGGAGGTGGCAGTTAGGAGCCAGTCGTCTAGGTACGGAAACACCTGGAATCCTAGACTTCTCAGGTGAGCAGTCACTACTGCCAAGCATTTGGTGAACACCCTGGGGGCTGTGGTGAGACCAAAGGGCAGCGCACAGAACTGAAAATGACTGCCTCCTAGGCTGAAGCGCAAGTGTCTCCTGGACGTTTGATGTATTCTGATATGATAATACGCGTCCTTGAGGTCTATGGAGCACATCCAAACACCTTTCTCCAACAATGGGAGAATGGTTTGTAGAGTGACCATTCGGAACTTGGACTTCTTGACTGAACGGTTTAGGTTGCTTAGGTCCAAAATGGGCCTCAAGTCCCCGGTCTTTTTTGGCACCAAAAAGAATCGTGAGTAAGTCCCTAATCCGATCTGGTCTGCGGGGACCGGTTGGATGACTTCTTTTTGCAGCAGCTTTGAAATTTCTGAGGCTGCGGTATCCCGTTGACTGGGTGGCGGGTCCGGGATTTTTTTGGACTGGGGGGGGGGGGCAAGAGAATGGGATGGAGTAACCTCCGGCGATAATTCGAAGCACCCATCGGTCCTGAGTGACCCCTTCCCAGGCCTTCAGGTGCTTCGAAAATCGACCCCTGACTGGCTCCGGAGCAGCACAGTTGGGCAATCCCTCAGGGACTATGAAAAGCTGAAGAGCCACGAAAGGACTCGTGGTCTCCAGTGTTGCGAGGGCCTCTGCCGTCTCTGGGACGGCGTCTTCCGGATGAATTTCCCCCTCCTCTGCCTCTGGAGGGGGAACCTTCCTGCTGAGAGGGGTAAGACTTCTGAGATCTACGGAACCACATCTTCCCTCCTCTTTTAGCCTTGGGATAAGGCCGAAAGGGAGTGGAAAATCGTGCCACTACGGCAGCCAGAGTCTTACCCACCTGTTCACAGCAGGTAAGTGTGTCTTTACCTTGGGTCCAAACAGGAGGACCCATCAAAGGGCGTTGGCAAATGAAGACTTAAAGGTCTCCGAAATGACACAGGCGGAGCCAGGCTTGTCTCCGTGAGCGATGCCTGTACCTGCCGCTCTACTCGCCCCTTGCCGCATAGAAATGAGCCTCATGGACGAGTTCGAAATGGACGACATTGTAGCCAGCTGAGATCCAACCATCTGGGCCA
Organism: Protopterus annectens; assembly: GCF_019279795.1. Taxonomy (NCBI): domain Eukaryota; kingdom Metazoa; phylum Chordata; order Ceratodontiformes; family Protopteridae; genus Protopterus; species Protopterus annectens. The sequence goes on along the minus strand of NC_056736.1, from coordinate 267,889,917 downwards.
GCTCCTCAGGCAGGTTACCCAAGAGGGTATCGGATAGCTCCTTAATCAGATCCCTCTGAAATCTCGTAAGGTGCGTCAGGTAGTTCAAAGACCTCAGTGTAAAGGCCGCTGAACTAAGGGTGCGCTTACCGTACCGATCCATGCTCCTAGACTCCTTATTAGGAGGATGGACGGACGTAGAAGCCTCTGCTACATCTTGCTGGGTAGCAGATGCCACCACCATAGCTTCTACAGCCACACCTTTCGTAAGGAACTCTCTATCCGGGGCCGAGAAATTTGTTTGGACGGCGGGCACCGGTTCCACAGCGTCTGGGGGTTCCCACGCCCTTTGACAGGTCAAATCCAAGAGCTCGTCAAGGGCGGAGACCCCAGGAGGCGGAGGGCTGAGCCCGAAGGCCTTCAGGAACACCGACTCATCAGCAGAGGGAGGTTTGGACTGCCAGCCTCGTTGTTTTAGGGCTTCTAGGATGTCTGCAAAGGAGACATCATCCGAGGATGACTTGGGGGACCCCTCTGCATCATCGAGATCAGTGTCAGATGTCAAAGACTCGTCAGGGGAGTCAACGTGCTTCCTCTTGCACGTTTTCTTCCTGGGAGGTTCCTCGAAGAGGCTTCAGAAGGACCTCCAGGAGGGAGAAACCCCAGCGGGGTAACCTGAGGCCCAGGGGCTCCGCTGTCTTCGGGCAGCGGGACTGCCCCCCACCCAGTCTCCAAATGTAGGGAAGGAGCTGGGGAAACTGTGGAGGTAGCCAAGGAAGATTTGGCTAAAGCACTCCTTATAGCCCTGAAGGCGGGACCACCAGAATCCTGGGAGGGTCCCCCCTCCGTGGCCACGACAGTGGACGGTACTCCCGCCGCCGACGCACCAAGAGGGAGACTTGGGACCGAAAGCATCAATCCCGAAGCCTCCCCCCCAGGGCCGAAGGAAGAAGTCCGTGCACTGAACTCCGACCCAAGAGCCGGAGTAGGAGCAAGGGTCGGGCCCGACCCTAACACCTCCACTGATTCCACCAGCACCTGCTCCAACGGTGCCGAAGCTGTTGGTGGAGGAAATACAGTAGGGGGGTGGACCATCGGCTCCGAAGCCAAATGGGCTGGAGCCGAAACCATCTTTTGGAACACCGGAGACTGGAAGTGTCGAAGGAGCACCCTGTCGATGTCCGAATCAGACATCTTGGATGATCTCGAGGATACCGATCGGGCCCGAACCGATTTCTCCATCGGCTCCGAAGGGCTCAGGGACCGGCTCCGAAATGACTCAACAATTATCGGCTCCGAGGAAACCTTCAAGGAAATTTCCCTCGGTGCCAATAAGGACTTCGGCTCCGAGGGGGAAGAGTCTGAGCCGATGACCCTCATTGGCTCCAATATCAGTGGAGCCGATGAGGGTGACCCGCCTCTCGATGCTCTAGACCTCGGCTCCGAAACCAGAGGGGTCGAGGCTGGAGGCATCGAGGCAGACCGTTCCGACCTCGGCTCCGAAGTCCGTGGAGCCGATGGAGAAGTCTGCTTAGTTTTCTTAGCAGTCGGTTCCGACTGACTGGTCAGAGCCGAAGCTTTCCTCTTTTTAGAAGGAGACGGAGAGGAAGATAAAGCCTCCTCGAAGGAAGGCTTGATTAATCCTTTGAGGATTAATTTGTTTTTCCTCTCCTGGAGGACTCTGGAGGAAAACGCATGGCATACACTGCACGATTCCTGCAGATGTTTAGCCCCAAGACAATAGACGCACGAGGAGTGGTCGTCCGTTATGGACATTTTGAAGCCACACCTCGTGCACTTTTTAAACCCGGAGGGTTTATGCTCTTTAGACATATTCAGGCTACAAAAAACAGATAACTACAGTAAACACTAAAGGGTTTGACACACAAGAACACAATTATGTATGCCACTAACTTAGTGTAAATAATTTAAACTAAAGAACTTTTTTTTTTTTTTTTTTTTTTTTACACAAGATTGAGAAAGAGAAAAGGAAAAAGAGGAGGGCCAAGACCCTCTAACTTAAATGGGTACTTGACCCACACACAATCACAAGAAGTAGTAACCACAGGGGAGGCCCCTCTAACTTAAACGGAACCTTCTCTGACAGGAAAAAAACACCAAATTTGACCAAATTTTAGAAAAAAACACTCATACACAAAGAATAGCCGTTAAAACAGCTTTTGGGTTTTAAATGAATCAAATACTGACAGGAAAAAAGCCTAATATATAGTACTTAGCCCAGCCAATGTTGAGACCACGTCCAAGCTCTGTAAGCGGCAAACGAGATCTGGGGGATTAGTGGTGGTGCATCCTGGGATAAAGTTAGCTCAGCCAATTAGAGGCCTTGCTCTATAGCATAAGCGTGCCGAGTCGGAGCCGAGGGATCGGCTCCGAAACCATCAGTCAGAATGTAGGCGAGATAGGATCACATAACATCCTTACATTTCTACAAAAAATGTCCCACTTTGGGCTGCACCTCTCAACTGGCTCTGATTTTCAAGGACATCCCTGATTTTGACTCAAATTTTAGCTCTGTCCCTCTTTATCCCTCCT